>NC_081565.1:44219500-44406562 GCF_022355385.1 Mustela nigripes | reverse complement strand
GGAAGCAGGCTCCCCGCTGAGCAGAGAGCCCGATGCGGGGCTCGATCCCATGACCCTGGGATCATGACCTGAGCCGAAGGCAGAGGCTTTAACCCACTGAGCCACCCAGGCGCCCCTATCCCAGACTTTTCTAAAATGATGTATATAAAAATTATTTTCTTTCAAAGTGCTTTTATATGTATAGTTTCATTTTATAGATACAGTCACTTTATAAAATTCATTTATCCTCATTTGACAAATAAGGAAGCTGATGTAGAGATTAAGTGACTCTCCCTTTATTATTCCATATTATTATTGCTTAACCCACACACTGACCTTTGTCACTCTCCATTCCCTTGCATTTTTACCACCCACCCTCCCGACTGTCCACTTCCAATCTAGGTAAATTGTCATGCCCTTTTTAATCCCTATTTGGTAGAAAACTGAACACATAAAGAAGAAAAGCATAAGTATATAATTGGTTCTTTGACAAACCCTCATCTCTCAACTTTTTACCCCTGGAGTCAAGCCTAGTGATGAAGAGACCCATGGTCTATTCACCTTTGAATTCCTACCCGGGGCTCTTTGACACAGTATCTGACACGGATGTAGAAGAGAATTCAAAACTTTAAATCAAGTCCATCTCCTAGTTCTCTTGATGATCATAATGGAACAGCAGTAACAATCCTCAGATTTTAACCCTGCTGCTTTCTTGCAGATAGGACAATATTTTCTGCTAGACAGAGACCTTCAATAACTACTTCCTCATTTCTGCCTCTCATTCTCAAATTTCATACCCATTCTCTGCTTATTCTTTCTTACTGCAGAAACAGTGATCCTATTTTATTTTTCTAGGTTAATTCCTCCATTTATGTTCTTGATCATCTCTATTTTTATCTTGTATTTATAGCCAACCACTGATTTTATAAAAAGTACAAATGAAAAGCATATACCACTAATTAAGCAATAAACAGCATAATCTGCATGTCAAAATCAATGAAGAGAGGAGAAACCTCATTATTATGTACTTTATATTTACAGAAATATTTTATAGTAAATTTAGATTTTTAAAATTTTAATTACATGTTCTCAAATAAAGCAAGCATAACTCAGCACCCTAGAGATATTAATATATAATATTAGTCTTTTTTCAACACATTGCATCATGATGTAATAGGAAAAAATGAAGCTAGATATTATGACAGGTACTGTTCAAATTTTGCACTAGAAAATGAGGTAAATGAATTAGGAAACTTTTCTAGCCTTTTCTAATTCTAGATTTAAAATTAGGATATTCTGCTGTACATAGTATATTAAGTTTAGAATAGATTGTTAAATAAGCAACAATCACTTCTTATATATTCTCATTCTCAATATTATAAAACAGTCTTTTATTCATGATTATGTAACTTTTATCAGTTGATTCGTGCATCCCATAAAATGGTTTGCATATTCAGACAATGCAAGAGACAGTATTACAGAAATCAGTGTAGAATCTGCTACTCAGGCTGGTTTCCAATATTCTTCATAACTTGATATCACCTTACTTACTCAATATACTTTCTCAGCTCTTTTTGACATCTAAGTAGCATTCTGATCTCATACTATCTCCATACTTTGCTATTCTACAGTATGACCAAAGAGACTCTACTCAATTCTGAGTATTCAAATTTGCTCTCATTTTTAAAGAATGAACTAAGTCTTGGGGCACCAGGTGGCTCAGATGGTTGGGTGTCTGCCTTTGGCTCAGGTCATGGTCTCCAGGTCCTGGGATCGAGCCCCACACTGGGCTCCTGGTTGGCTCAGTGGGGAGCCTGCTTCTCCCTCTCCCTCTGTTTCTCTTTGTCTCTCTCTCAAATGAATAATTAAAACCTTAAAAATATATATTTAAAGAAACAACTATCCAAGCCTTATATTCTATCATTTTTGTGACATGTTATCCATCATTCTGACCTTCACTAATCTCCTTTAACCCAATGTCCCTCAGTAATTAAGTTTCATTTGGTTGATCACCCTTCTTATATTGTTACTTTTCTGTGTGGACTTTTAATTTTTCCCAAACTGTATCACTGGCTTTTTCAGGTTAATGACCAGGACTTTAGGTTCTCTTTGATCTCTAAAAGCCTCGGGCATTGCCTCACAGGTATAGCAGGCAGCAGACATTGTTTAATTCTTCTTTTAATCTTGTACTAGGGCAGCATTTTTTATTCTGTGGTTCTTTGGTGAAAGACAGTGGATTACCTAGAAAATTGTAAAAATAGACTCCTCTGGCCTGTTCTAGATCTGAGAATCATGGAGTAAGATAATTTTCCAAAGGACCCTCATTAATTCTTGTGCACACTATAAACTGGGGCAACTGAGTCTGAATCTAGATTTCTAACACACAAACATTACTTCTCATCTTATTTTAGTGTTGGTGAATATGAAAAGGAAAAGGATACTGTAATTTGTCAAACACTTTTTGACTCTTTAAACTAGATATTAGAGTAAGTAAATGTGCTTCTGTTTCTGTGTATGCCTTCTTTTTAGGTAACATTTAGAATATCACAACAAAAAATATTAAACAACAATGAAAAATCTTTTGATGATCTTAACAGTTGGTGTGCTTTGAAATCCAGTTTGTATAGTGAAAGAAACATCTTTTATGCTGAGCAAGCTAATTTTAAATCATTAGAAATAGACCTATTCCAAAAAAGTAAATTAAAGAAAATCCAATGTATATTATTTTGTTCTTCCTAAAGATATATATCATTTTTTAGGAGAGGAAGAATTTACATAAAATATAAGAAAAAAATGGAATGACCCTATTTGTGCTTTCTTTTGCTTTCCCACTGTGCATTTTATCTGGGGGAAAAATATATCTTAAAAGACTATGTGAGTGAAGCTCCTTTCTCAAGTAAAAATTAAATTTTATGGGAAACCAGTTTTTCAACTTAAAAATAATTTTTTCCAAAGTCGATCATTACCTTTAGTAATCCAACCAGCCATACATCAATCCAGAGTTTCATGAACTTTCTTTATAGAGGAAGTTGGTTCACAGATTTGAACTTCAATTTTTAATTTCTTGATTTTCAGTGTATAGAGAGAGATAATATACTTTCCAGGTATGCGTTTGACTTTTAATTTCTACTTCTGCCCCTCTGGAGGCCATTGGGTAGCCTCATCCCGCTACAAAGGCAATGTTCCCAGAGGACTGGACATTTAGGCCCTGGAAATGAACAGCTGCACAGAGTAGTGGTTTCCAAGGCTCACATTAGTACCACGCTAATCCATGTATATTTGCAAATTGTTATGATCATTGCTCAGAAATGGCATCAGTTGCAGCTGCAGCATTCTGAAAATATTTCAGACTTGTGATGGCTGGAACAACAACACAGAAATTATAATCATCTGACATCCATCACCACCGCTCCTTCACTTGATTGCACCAGTCAACAAATCCTGGGCAGGAAGACAGTGAAATAAGTAACTGCACAAGCTTTGGCTATTAAAGAAATCTTCATTTTTTTTCCTCTGATTTTCACCATTCCATATTTCTGCCATCTCCCTTAGTCAATTTCAAACAGTATCCAGTGCACAAATAGAAAATGAAATAGGATTTTTCAAAATGTCCATTAATGTGCTACTTCTTAAGAACTGTATCAACAACAAGCTTCTAAAAAACCTGCCCTCTTGTCATATAAGGTTTTTACTCAATATTTTTCTGAATGTGATCTTATTTTAAGTGTAAACATATTTATCTGCCTATTTTTCTCTTCTTATTCTCCCTCCTTGTTTTCTCTCTTCTTCTTACTGGATGACTAAGGCTTCTCAATGTGCAAGTAGACAGGATTTCTTTGTCAATGCTACTGTTTTATCTATGATCTCTTAATCCATATACTGTGGCCCAACACTTTTCTACTAAAGGCTATTCTGATAATCAATGTCTATTAAATCACTATAGACAGTTCAACCTACAACATTTTAAAAAAAATATTTCATTTGTTTATTTGACAGAGATCACAAGTAGGCAGAGAGGCAGGCAGAGAGAGAGGAGGAAGCAGGCTCCCTGCTGAGCAGAGAGCCGGATACAGGGCTCAATCCCAGGACCCTGAGATCATGACCCGAGCTGAAGGCAGAGGCTTTAACCCACTGAGCCATCCAGGTGCCCCTCAACCTACAACATTTTTAAAAGTCTCAGTTATTTTTACCTAGTGTTACTAGTTTTTGTTTAATCTCTCAGACAATCTAAGCAACTTTGTAAGGTTCAACACTGAGCAAAACCCTGTTACTTAATATGTGCTAGATAAATGTTGTAGAAAGAACTAATGGATGAATATCTAAATATTCTTATGACCTATTATAAAAGTATATTTTGTCTTTTCAAATTAAGATTCAATTAGACCAAAAAATATCCTAGTGTTGTAGCATGTAATACAAAATCTTTCATTGGCTGACTTTTGCTTATCTATTATCCCTGTTCAGACTCCCTCATTTACCACATCACATATTATACCTGAACACTCTTAGATTTTAAGTGTAGTATTTCCTGATTTGTACATACTTTCTTGGTGAGAATTCTGTTCACTAATAACATAACTCAAAAGACACTTTCTCCAGAAACTAGTTTAAAGCATACAATTCATTTCTTTTTCCTTTTCTTTTCTTTTTTTTTTTTTTTTTAGTAAAACTACAGATCTAGGCATCTCTTACCTTAATTTAATATAGAGCATTTTCATTACCCCAGTTTAGAGTCTCTTAATTCTTCCTATAGATTTGTATCATTATTTTTGTAATTCCATCCCATCTTTATTCTCATCTCCCTGCTTTGTACGGCTGTTGTATAGTATACTTGTATAATATAATACAAATTACATATATATACTAATAACACAATTACACACATATTTATATATATAAATAACCTAATACATATATATATATATCTCCTAATAACACAATTACATACATATTTTTGTATTTAGTTTTAGTCAGTTAAGAGAGGGGTGAAGAAATTTATAATCACACTGTCTTTTCTAAGTGTGTGTGTGTGTGTATTTTTTTTTAAACCAGAACTCTGTTTTTTCTTGTGGCTTTGAATTTATATCTCCTATTCCCTGCTTTCAACCTATAGAATTTTCTTTCATTACTTCTTATAACATAGATATGATAACAAATTGTCTATCATTACTTCTTATAGATATAACAAATTATCTGTATCTTACTTTTGATTTTGAAATATTCTTGGTTTTTTACTTTCAGAACCTTGAATATGTTGTCTGCTCCTCTCTGGTCTCTGCTGTTTCTGACAAGAAGTCAATGATTAATCCTACTAAGTTTCCCTCAAATGTGATGAGTTGTTCTCTTTCTGCTTTTATTATTTTTTTCTTTTTGCTTTTAAAATATTTTGTTTTTCATTTTCAACATTTAATTATGATGTAGCTAAGTGTAGATCTCTCCGTATTTACTCTATTTGGTGTTCATTATATTTTTGGATATATGTATATTAATATTTTTCATCAAATTTGGAACCTTCATAACCATTATTTTTCCAAAAATTTCTTTTGTTATTTTGTCTCTCTTCTCTCCTTTTGGAATTACATATCTGTTAGTGTTCTTAATGATGCCCCACATTTTTCTGAGGTTCTGCTTATATTGCTTCACTTATTTTTATCTCTGTTCTCAGAATGACCATATTTATAATCTCTATTCAAGTTTGCTCAATCTTTGTTTTGCCTCCTTAAATCTATTATTGAGCATCTGCTGATTTTTCATTTTTATTAATTGTAGAATTTCCACTTAGTTCTTTGTTCCAGTTTCTATCTCATTATTGACACTCACTTTTTGCTGAGATATCATCATTGCAATTTTCTTTAATTATTTGCATGTGGCTTGCTTTAGTTCTTGGAACAAATTAATATAGCTGCTTGGAAGTCTGTGAAGTCCAAAATCTGGGTCTCCCAGAAGCAGTTTTGTTGAATGTTTTTTTTTTGTTTGTTTCATTTGTATGAGGTACATGTTCTAGAGCTTTTCATGTGCCACACTTTTTTTTGGTTGAAAACTATATCTTAATATATTGTCAAAACTCACCTACAAATTCATTCTTACCTACAAACTCCTGCAGGGTTTTTTGTTTTGTTTTGTTTTTATTTTTGTTTTGCTTGGTCATTTACCTCTTTGTTTAATGACTTGGTTGAACTGACTCTGAAGTTTATTTTTCATGCAAATTGAATCCTCTCTGTCCCTGCCTAGATTTCTTTCTTTCTTTTTTTTTCTTGTTTTATCTTTAACCTGTCTACTAAGGGTTTCCCCCTTGGCTAGCATAAGCCACTTAATGATCAAAGACTGTGTTAAAACCCCCTGACGAGTTAGATTTCTACTCTACATTGTTGGCTATCTGTGTGGCTTGTGGGCTGTTTTAGCCATCAGTTTTTGGCCAATATTCAGCCAGAAGCTAGTAGCTTGGAAGTTCCCACTCCAATTATTTCTTAGAGGGCATGACCTTGGACTTTCCGACTGCCAGGACTGCATGTTCTTTTATTTATAATAAATAAACTTTCTAGAAGTTCTTCCTTGGTTAGAGCAACTTAATGTTTCGCCAACATTTGTTTAGAGATTTTAGTTACACCCACTGTGCCAGTTGTTTTCTCCTCTCTGTTAATGGATAGATATGAGACACAAGGAGGTTTTCAAGTGTTCCCCACATCCTGCTCTGAGACTGGGTATAGCTTAGTGAACATGCACAACCTTCCTGGTTCCCAAGTTGAGTGTGACCTCAGGGGGCTCCTCTTGTATCTTTACCTTTTGCTCTCCATTAAACTTCTGATCGCTGTATTGTGTAGCTTGGTGCTGGCAGTATTATGGAGCTGCCAGACTCCTTTAATTGCTTTCTCCCAAGATCTTCATTGTTTTTGACCATGAAGGTAGCATCAGTGAGAGTTGCCAGCACTGAAAGGAGTATTTCTGCAACATGGGCCTAGGGAGCGCGAGGTACACTGATGACCTTCTCGCCTTGCTATGAAATCATAGCCTTAGACAGGGAAAGACAGGGAAAGGAAGCTTCCTTGTTTGTCACAACCACCCAGAGTAGAGTTTCCATAGACACAGCTGGGGAGTATTCTGGTTAGGTTGTGCTTCAGATGCCATAGACTCTTGCTATTCTTACTAAGATTTAGAAGATTTCCTCGAATGAATGTTTCTCTGATTATTATATATCCTTAGGACAACTTCTAGGGAGTTTAATTATCATCATCACCAGTACTATCATCATCATCATCAATAACACAGAATGGGCAAGTGGGATTTAAAGGCATTTAAGCACTTCTTTTCATTAATGTAATATAATTCACCCAGCATTAGACCAAAAACTTTTCTTTATTTTCTTTCTTTCTTTTTTTTTTTTTTCAGTTTTTTGAAAGATTTTATTTATTGGCGAGAGAGAGCATGAGCAATAGGGAGAGGGACAAACAGGCTACCCACTGAGCAGGGGGCTAGATGTGGGGCTTGATCCCAGGACCCTGAGATCATGACCTGAGCCACCCAGACACCCCTAGAATAAAAATTATTAAAATATGTGTGGCAATTCCCTTAGATTCTAAAAACTCATTGATAAGACACACGCTTCAAAAAAAAGAGGCTCATTAAAGTACTTTCTCACAAAAAATATTTTACAAGCATAATTTTACTTATTTATGTATTTACCTATGATTTCAACCAAGGAACCACATAAAGACCTCCTTTATCATCACGGTCATTTAAAAGTCTTCTGAATGTATGTAAAAGAAAAGGATAAACAATAAACAGGAGGAAGTAAAATTACTCTTACTTGGAGATGATAATACTTTTTATTTTGAATGCCCAAGAGAATTAATTAAAATTATAAGTTGCACGGTAATTCAATAAGAAGGGTGGGTAACAGTAACCAGTGAGGTAATAAAATTAATGAAACAAATTATTTATACAAGCAAAACTGAAATAAAGAAGAAACCTCAGAATCAATAAGAAACCTACAAGATCTTCTAGAAGAACAAATTTAAATGCCACTAAAAGTCAAAAACAATACTTGAACAAGCATAAAAGCATGGTTGTTTTTGTCTAAAGTTGTATGGCAGGTAGAGCTGAACGCTAAGCAGGGAACAATTATGGTTAGCTGGATAGCCAGTCTGTTTAGTGACCAGATTCTCTCCCACAAGGACTGAGTGGTTGCCTGACATCTTTATCACACTAATGCACCATTAGAATGCTGTCCTTGTTAGAACAAACACAGTAAAGAACAAGCATATTCTGTACCATGAAAACATATTAGAATTCTGTTGGAAAACAACTCCCTAGAAACCGAACTGCTGTTTTGGGGGTGGGTAATTTTTTTTTTTTTTAAACATCATTGCTGACCTTCAAAGATTCCACCCCGCCACCCCCCGCAACCACCAACAAGCCACCCAGGAGTGTAATAATTGATGCATAACTCCTAGAATAAATGAAAATGCTCTGAGGCACTGGATAGTCTTCTAGGATGAGTATATATAGCCTCATCTTACAAACGAGTTTAGTGAACTCTATTTACTGATGTTAAAAATATATGTATGACTTTTGCTTATAAGGTTAATTAACTGTATCTTAAAAAGGTATTCATCTTTCTATACAAATAATGTCCGAATATAGTGCCTCCATGTTTGGGTAATGTTAATAAAGCATTTTCTTTTTCTGGAGTCCAGAATAGAAATGTTTCTGTGGTTCTGCTTTTACAGAGGAAATTTATTATATTAGGCCACAGCTGTAAATTTTCTCCCTCCAATCCTATAAATTTCTTCTAAATGTTTAATGGTTTATAACTGTAATTATTCTTGTGTGCCAACATTAAACTTTAAAAAGTTTAATTTGGAGACTATTCGGAGAAACTCATCTTTTTTACAGCCTCATAAATAGTTCTTTGATGAAATGAGCAGAGGCTCTGTGTCTGCCCGAGGTGAATACAAATGACAGCACATAGACTATGCTTATGGAGAGGAAACAAATGCTCTGATGCCTAAAGTGATCAGCTGGTGCTCAGTAGCGATGGGGAGTGATATGTTCAGAGATAGGAAATGACAGAGTTCTCGAGCCTTAAGTCTGTCCTCCCTGTTCCTGTCCCCCATGTTCTCCTCCACTTTATTTTCCTGAAATATTTTAATATTCCCACCCAGTTCTAATAAATAGAGGATGGCATAGGGGCAGTCACATTGGGATATTCAAATTCCTAATTCAGAATATACAGTTCATGGCTTCTATTTAATCAATATATCTCAGTGTCACTTTTAAATACTATCTAATGGAGAGTGCATGGCTATATTATATAATACTAAGAATATATCTCTGCAAAATTCAGCTGCTGCATTGTCCCAGTTCTGGAACTAGGGTGAATGAGAACTTCTTTAGCTTCAAAGTGGGCTCTGAAAGTTGAAATGAATATTGGAAACACCCAAGTGAGCAGTAATACACAGAATGCTTCCAAACGTCAGTTTATACACGTTACTTCTTTTAAGTTCAATTAAGATAGAATAATCAGTCCATTTTCTTTAATTAAATTCAAGGTGCAAAAATTGAAAACTTTTCCTATCTAGAGGTATACAGAAAGATAGAGGCATGCCCTGAATAAAACTGAAGTTTTAGTTTTCATTTTTTAATTATTACTATTATGTGTTAATTTATATTTTACCACAAAACAGTGCATTTTCATTCTGTATAATTTGAATTAAAAATATCTCAAATTAATTTATAATATATTAACTTCCTACTTAACCCAAAAAAGCATTTAGGATGACAAATAATGAAATATATGTATATCTTAATTATTTCTTCAATGTATTAACATATACATATGTTTGTAGCATATGCTTTTTCATAATTTTGAAACCCACACAT
Organism: Mustela nigripes; assembly: GCF_022355385.1. Taxonomy (NCBI): domain Eukaryota; kingdom Metazoa; phylum Chordata; class Mammalia; order Carnivora; family Mustelidae; genus Mustela; species Mustela nigripes. Next base: position 44,396,704 of record NC_081565.1, on the reverse strand, counting down.
AATTAAGAACAAAAACATACAGAAGAAAAAGATTTAAGCATAATTGAAATTCCTTTTCAAAGGAGTCTGTTCATTGTACAGGTGTAATTCACCTATCATGGGAATTGCTTAGCCCAGTGAGATCTATGTCCAAATTCTGACTTACAGAAACATAAGAGAATTAATTTCTTTTTTTAAACCACTAATTTTGTGGTAACTTTTTATAGCAGTAGAGGAAAAGAATAACATAAAAATGCAGCATAGGGGTTACATGTAAAGATAAAATGTATGACAAATATAGCATAAAGGTGGAGAGGGGAAAAATGAAAGTGCTAAAACAGCAAAACAAGAGTTAAAGAGAATGACCCAACAAAAAAAATAAAGTAAAATCATAAAAATACATAAAATGACCCCAAAAAAGTCAGAAAAGGAGAAAAAGGGATAAACCAAATAAGACCAGTAGTAAGCATAAATGAAGATGATAGATTTGAGGATAAAAATCCCAACAATCATATTAAATGCAAATATACACCAATTAAAAGTCAGAGAATGTCATATGGAATAAAATGCCAAGATACACATATATGCTATCTACATGAAAGAAACATTAAATATAAACACACATATGAATTTAAAAATTTATATGGGAAAAAGATATACTATGGTAAAAGTAATAATAAAAAGGTTGGTGTAGTCACACTTCTCTCAGACAAAGTAGATTATAAAGAACATTACCAAAAACAAAATGGCTATTTTATCATGGTAAGAGGTCAATCATTCAGGAAGTTAAAATAGTCTTGTACATTTATGCGTATAACAGAGCTTCCAATACATGAAGCAAAAATGATAGAATTGAAAGAAGGAGAAACCAATCCACAATTGAAAGTACAGATTTTAATACTCCTATCTCAATAATAGATAGACGAAGGAGACAGAAAATCAGTAAGCATATAAAAGATTTAATCAATACTATCAGCAAAATTAACTTAATAGACAGAGACTCTTATCATCAATATTCTTTCCTAGGACACATGAAACATTTGCCAAGATAGCCTGTATTCTGGGACATAAACAAGTTTCAGTTGTTTAAAAGGCTTCAAAATATAATTTTATATTGATAAATTTATATTAATTTGAATTATAATTTTATAATTCAAAATTAATTTTGAGTCCTTTTAAACAGCTGGATTGTTTAAATGGAAACAAAAGGGGAAATCAAAAACAAAAGGGTTTCTAGACAATCCAAACATAAGCATCAAAATGAAAATTAAAAAGATACTCTGAATTGAGTGAGAATGTAAACACATATAACAAAATTTACAGTGTAGTGTTAAGTAGTAAATTAATAGCAGTAAAGGCTTATGCTATTAAATAAAACATTTCTAAAACAAATGAACTCAGTCTCTACACTAAGACACTATAAAGACAAAATACAACTAAACATAGATTAGCAGGATAAAAAAAACAACCCAAAGCAATCAGAATGGAAATATGAAACCAATTAAATAGCAAAAAAGAGAAAACCAAGGAAAACTAAAAGATTTTTATTTGACAATATCAATAAAAAATCTTCTAACTAGATTAATCAGAACAAAAAGTAGAAAAAAAACACTATTTCCAAAATTATGAGAGAGATGATATCACTACATATTTTACAAATAATAAAAGTATAGGTAAATATTAAGAACAGCTTCAAGCCAATTTTTCAAACTTGGATAAAATGGAATGTTCATTGAAAGGCACAAACTGATATAGCACATTCAAAAAGAAATGATAACCTAAATCTCTCTATGAAAGAAATTTGAATTTGCACCTAAAAACCTTTCCACAAAGAAAATGCCACATCAGAATTGCTTCCCTGGGGAATTCTACCAAACGTTTCAGGAAAACATAATAACAACTATGAAAAACTCTCCTAGAAGATAGAAGGAAATTTCCAATTAATTCTATGAGGCTAGTATTACCCTGATATCACAATCAGAAAAATAAAAGGAAATACAACTACAGTACTCTTCATGAACATTCTAAATAAAAGGTCAGCAAATGAAATGTATCAATATATGAAATATGTTTTATTCATGAAAATACAGGATTTATCATGGGAATAAAAAATTGGTTTAATGTGCAAAATCAATCACAATGTAATTCAACATATTTATGATTTTTTTATTTTATTTTATTTTTTTAAAGATTTTATTTGTTTATTTGACAGAGATCACAAGGAGGCAGAGAGAGAGGAGGAAGCTCTCCGCTGAACAGAGAGCCCGATGCGGGGCTCGATCCCAGGACCCTGGGATCATGACCTGAGCCGAAGGCAGAGGCACCCAGGCCACCCAGGCGCCCCTGTGACTTTTTTAAAAGAAAAAACTGCGGCTATCTAAATAGACATAGGAAAAACATTTGACAAAATTCAATGTATATCCTGACAAAGATATCTCAAGCTAAGAATGGAACTTTGTCAACCTGATAAAGGGCATCTACAAAAAAACCTATAGCTAACAACTTAATGGTGAAAAACTCAGTCTTTTCTAAGACTGGTAACAAAAGAAAAATATCTCCTTTTACCACTCCCACCCATCATTGTACTAGAAGTCCTAGTCAGTGAAATAGAGAAACAAAGGAAATTACAGTCATACAGGTTAGAAAGAAAGAAATAATACTCTAATTTCAGATAATGTGATTATGAAGGAAATCCCAGGCAATCTACAAAAAATATCATAAAACTAGTTGGTGAGTTTAGTAAGGTCGCAGAATGAAAAGTCAGCACATGAAAAATCAATTGTATTTCTATTTACTGGCAACTGACAATTGGGAACTAACTTTTTTATTATAAAAAATCATCCAATAGCTTCTTTAATCATTAAACATATCACACCGTCTTTTAGTTCTCCCTGCCATACTTGCTGTTTTTCCCATTGGCTGATATTTTTTCTGGCATACCTAATAGAGGTGGATTATTTAATCTCTCTGACAGAGCCATTTCCTTATTGGGATTCAGTTGAAAGTATCTTTCCAATCCTCTTTGCTAGGCTTTTACGATCTATCTATACTCATCTGAATGAAATCAGGAATTAGAAATCATACAGTAGGTTAAACAGGGTAAATCTGATATAAAGAACTGTGAAACTTTGCTAAAGCACTGACTATAATCTTAAGGAAACACCATATCCTGCCATAGGGATAAGAGATAGTACCGAAGGAAAGAAAAACTTAGATGTTGTTGGAAAAACAGAACAGATAAATATTCTGATGTTGTTTGAGTAGGTTTAGTTTGGTCTACTGTATAGCAGAGAAGTTTAGTGATTTGCCCAAGCCAGAGCTGGTCTCCAGTTCCTGTATAAGCAGGAAGCAACATCCCTATGCTGAGGGTGAAGGGCCTTTCTGGGAACACTCTGGAAAGCAGTTCTAGGTCCTGCCTGAGAAATCATGGTACCGGTACAGGTGGGAGATGTTTCTAGAGCTGATTTTCGAGCGCAGGGCCTCCTGAAGGTTATTGCCAGGCCTGGCCTAGCCTAGACCACAAAGTTGGGGCAGTTATCAACTAGAGGTTCCTCACTTGCCCATCAAACCGCAGCACAAAATAGTTAGAAAGCTGGTCCCGAAATCCTGCCCCATATCTCTCCAGCGCCCTCTACTGAGAAGCATAATATTACGCTCTCCTCTCAGAAAGGATGCTTAAGAGTGATGTCCATTAAGGACCAGCATGTATTGAAGGGCAAATTTGGAATAGAGAGGCAAGAAATTGATAACTGGCATATCCTTTAAAAAATCTTATGTTCTGCACTTTATATAGGTCAAATGAAAAGTGAATTATCCAGCCATGTTCTATATAGATGTATTTCCACAGTCATGATCAGTAAGGAAATACAAAGTATAAATTTTCTAGACATAGTTAATATGAGGAATTCTTAAATGACTTATTAAAAATTTTATCCATCTCTTTTTACCAACACATTTACAGCGATCACTACATTTGCGATGTGAATCCTTAGGCTCTTCTTTCATTCCTTGTCCTTTGTATTCTCATAACTGTGTACATTACTGTCCAGATTTTTTCATGACCTCATCATCTCTTAATTTTTAAAACAGAATTGAGGAATAATTGACATAAAATAAACTGTACATATTTAAAGTGTACAATTTAATAAGTTCTGACATATGAATATAACTGGAAAATCATGACAATCAAGGTAATGAACATAATCATCAACCCCAAAGTCAGAGCATGCTTCATTGTATTACCTCATTCTTTTTCCTCCCACCTTTGGGGCTCATCTGCAAGCAGCCACAAATCAGCTTTCTGTCATCATAAGATTTACTTATTATCCTTTTAATAACGCTAGAATCTGTAATGATACGACCTCTCTCATCCCTGATTTTGGTAATTTGTGGATTCTCTCATCTTTTGCTGACCAGTCCGACTCGAGGTTTATCAATTTTATTGATCTTCTTAAAGAACTAGGTTTCAATTTCATCTCTTCTATTTTTTTCCTATTTTATTGATTCCTGGTCGATTTTTATTATATGATCTATTTAAAGGTAATTTAATTCACTTTTTTCTGTTGTAAGATGAAAGACAAGTTCATTGATTTGAGGTTTTTTCTTTCTTTTTTAATATATATCCATTTAATGATATTTTTAAAAATTTTATCAATTATTAATAAAATTTTCATCATCATTTTATAGCTGAAGCTACCTCCCACAAGTCATATGTTACATTTTTATTTTCAGTTTGCTCTATATACTTTCCAATTACACTTTTGATTTCTTCTTTGATACACTGATTATTTGACAAGTACATTACTTAGTTTCCTAGCATTTCGGAATTATCTGAAGATCTTTCTTTCTGTTATTGGCATCTTATATCTGATATATTTATTCACACATTTGTGCTCTTCATCTATTTGTGATATCATTTTCAAGATACTCCACCTCTGAAAATATATCCTCACTACTATGTAATGATACAGCAGGACACTTGAAATTAGTAAGAAGTTCAAGTAAAGTATATATAATAGAACATATAAATGGAGGTGGAAAATACACACACACACAAATAGTTTGACCAAATGAATACCAAATAGTATTCATTTAAAAGGAATTAATTTAAGCTCATATAATACTGATTAATATAAGTTCACTTAACACTTGTGAAAGCTAACTAGTCAGCATGTCAATATTTAGTTCTTGTACAATTCATGTCCTAAAATCTGCTTTAATAATGATCATTTAATGACCTCCCATGTCTATTATAACTAGATCTCCTGAGACATAGTTATATTTATTAAATATATAGTATTAATGTAAGGTGTTTATTGAGGATTTACAACTACATACTGGATATATTGCTTTATATACTCATAAGTGTCTTTTAAGAAATCATTAAAGTATCTATTTAACCTCAATAATGATCCTATTAAATTTCAATTTAATGCCTAGTTAAGTATGTTTAGGGCAAATCATTTAGGCTATGCCCATACAGACAAAGTGAATTAAGGAAGCAAAATAGTTATCTGAATAACTCCACCCAAAAGTAAATTTTAAAATCTACATTAGCTAGGACAAATGTATTCTTTGATTATTTTATTTCTTTTTTAAAATATTTATTTATTGAGATAGAGAGAGTATGTGTGCACATGACAGCTGGAGCAGCAGAGGGAGTGGGAGAGAGAATCCCAAGCAGACTCTGCTATGAGTGTGAAGCCAGACGTGGGGCTCAGTGTCCTGACCCTGAGAACATAACCTGAGCTGAAACCAAGAATTAGATGTTTAACTGCCTGTGCAACCCAGGTGCCCCAATAATATATTTAGATATCTCTATAATTCTTGGATTTTTTTTCAAAGAATGAAGTTTATGTGCCATTAAAACTATAATAGAAGCTCTTCAGAATAGGTTTTGTTGTTATTGTTGTTGTTGTTGTTTATCTTCTATATTCTTTGCAATGACATAGACCAGCTAGATCAATCAGCTTTTTTAAAATATTTGTTTATTTATTTGACAGAGATCACAAGTAGGCAGAGAGGCAGGCAGAGAGAGAGAGAGGAGGAAGCAGGCTCCCCGCTGAGCAGAAAACCTGATGTGGGGCTCAATCCCAGGACGCTGGGATCATGACCAGAGCCGAAGGCAGAGGCTTTAACCTACTGAGCCTCCCAGGTGATCCCACAATAAATTCTTAATACGAACTACCTAACTCAAGTTAGAAACACTAAAATGATACTGATATAGTGTCTGTTTTTGTGGATTATAAAATTGTATAGTTTTTTAAATTAAAGTCTTACAAAATTTTATACTGTAATTTTCTAAGTGTTGTTAATGTAAAAACAATTCAAGAAGTTATCCTAGTATTATCTGCATTTGTATAAGAAAGAATTACTTTGTATCAACTATATAGCAAAGAAAGCATATTATTAATTCATTATTTGACTTGCTAAAATCATTAGTGATATGGTAAAAGATAAACTGAGGCATATTAAAAATGTTAAATGCTCCTAACCATTTCCTAACCAGAAATGGTTAGGAGCATGCCTCAGATAGGAACTAGGGGAAAGACTTCTGCAGAGAAGGTTTGGAAGAAAATGAGGCACCTGGGTGGCTCAGTAGGTCAAGTGTCTGCCTTGGGCTCAGGTCATGATCTCAGGATCCTGGGATCAAACCCCACATTGGGCACTGTGCTCAACAGAGAGTCTGCTTCCCCCTCTGTGCTCATACTTTCTCTCTCAAATAAGTAAATAAAATATTTGTTTGTTTTTTAAGAAGTTTTAGAAGCAGGAAAAGGAAATTATTTGATTGGCTATACCTGAAAGCCTAGTTGACTGTGATTACTTTTACTCAGATTTGGATTTCTTAACCTTGAGGCATTCATAGGCTTAAATTTTGGTTTGCTTATTTAGGTCACCAAAGCATTAAAACCACTTTAGTGTAATGGCTTCCTTGTTTAGTTAATTTAACATATAATATTTATTTTTTCATTTATTATGTAAACACCATTTTTCTGGATGGAGCTCATGTTTGAGGATTAAAAGTGTGTAGAAATCTTTTTCATTTCAAAGGGGTAATACATATGCAAATAAAACTATTAAAAAAAGTAAAAACATATTGTCATAAATGCAAAAAAAGTGTATAATTGAAAATATTTGGGTATTTAGGGAAATAGGTAATTATCTCTAAAGGAAAGAAGGAAGGGAAATGTTGTGATAAGAGTAGCATTTGAACATGTTCTAGAGAAACTGTGAAGATGTGGAAAATACAGAAATCAACAAATAAAGGACCGAAAATAATCCCAAATAACTAAGTTATGGGAATGGAAACACATTTTATGAGTCCAGGACATATTTTCTGACAAAAATGACTATGTTTCGAGAAGGAAATAGTACAGGAGATCATTAGCAATGGTCAACATTGAAGAGCAAAACTGAAATGAATGTCCTGGCAAGGAGTTTGGATATCCATGAGGTTTATTAAAATGTTTGGATTATAATTTTTTAATGAAAACATTGCATTTAATAATCTGGATGTTTCCATTGACTCTGAATAACTCATATATTATTTGTTTAAATAAGCATGGGGTGTCTGGGTGGCTCCATCAGTTCAGCTTCTTGACTCTTGATTTTGGCTCAGGTCATGATCTCTGGCTAATGGGTTGGAGATGCACACTGGGGTCACACTCACTGAGGAGTCTGCTTGAGATTCTCTCTCCCTCCCCCCCCCCCCCTGCAAACCAAAACATCTTTTTTTTTTCTCTTTAAAAAAAACTAAAAAAAAAAAAAAAAAAAAGCTTAACTATACTTTGGAAGGGAAAAGAATGAAAACTAAGATTTTTCTTTCAGAAAAAGTCTAGTATTAAGGGGACCCCTGAGAACACTTATCTTGTGTCAGATTTTATTCCATACTCTTTTAAATAGTTATTGTAAAAAGACTTGTGATGTCCAATCAATGGAAGAAAAACCCCAAATTGTAAACATAAAGTCTCTATCCAATTATTTCCCTAACTCGCCTTCCTATACCATTTCTGCCGCATGATTCACCTCTAGTCCCCACTGTTTCTATGGTAAAACAGCTCTTCAAGTTCTCATAAGAAATTATCTATAGTCTCATTGAAATTGATAAATTAGTGACTTAACATGTAAATCACCACCTTGGAAGAAGAGCAGGAAGTTGGCTAGGTAGTTCTCCATAAGAATTAAATGCTAATGCTGAACTTTTGGTTGGTATTTTAGTTAGGACTCTGGTTTGCAATTGGCATAAAATTCAAACCAAACAAGCTTAAAGGGGGAATTATTGGTTGATGTAACTGTAATATCAAGTGCAAGTTTCACTTAAGAGGCAATTAGATGGAGGCACTCCAACAGTGTCTCATTCCCACAGTATTTTCTTTTTTTTTCTACTCACAGCCTCTCCTTTTTCCTGATATACTCCTTATTCGGCGGGATGTCCATCTTTCCAAGAAATTGATAACAGCTTTGGATCTGATATACCTCAGGTATGAATCAGGTGGTAGAATGCAGGTTTCTTCTCAGAAATTCCATTAACGGTATTAGTATTATCTTGTTTCATTGGTTTTGATTAACTCATAAGTTGCCTGTTATGATGACAGTGAATGTGATGCTCAATGAGGCTGGACCCAGGACATCTCCATCTAGCACCTGTGGGTAGAAGTTCCTACAAGTGGGAGAAAAGGTGTTTTATTGGGAGGGGGGGCAGATTGGTGGTATGGCTACCAGGAGAAGACACCAAATGCCAAGTAAAACACAAACAACCAAACACACATAAAATTTAACTGACCCAATCTGACAAATGAAAAATTATTCTTTTTCTACAGAAACTTCATTACTTTTACAACAAAATTTGAATGTTTTTTCAAAATGTAAAGTTGACTTTGATTAAAATTCCATGACTTGTGAATTGTTTGTGCTTTCAATAATAGTGTCAGATGTGGGCAGTTTATGTGGCAATATGATCTATTCCTGAGACTTCTCTCTTAACCAGAAAACTAATATTTTGTTAAGTGTCAAGTTTTAGATTTTACAAGAGGCTGTACCTGCTGTCCCACTTTATAATTCAGACTGAGTCACTTTCAATTTATCTTTCTGTTTCATTGTTCTTCAATGGTACTATCAAATGAAGCTAACTGACTCCTGGTACAATTTCTGGACCCAGATCCTTCCTCTCATTATCAAAATGAGTTATCTTTTGCAGTCCACTTATCTTTTAAAGTAGTCATTTTTTTAAAAAAATAGTCTTTAGAAGAACATTTGTGAAGGTCTTTATTAAATTTCCACAACAGATGATTTTATAATACTTATTTTGATTAGAAATTGAAAGAATCACTTCTCATCAAATATTGTGTTCAGGATTTTGAACCAGCAGCTTCTACATTTCATGCCTCAAATGTGTGGTCTTATCACACAGAAGAAATCCCACCATATTATTAGTCAAAGAACTAGTGTAAAAGAATTTGACACCTCATTTTGTAGCATACAGAATAAATGGAGAGCCAAATATACTTCTTAAAGTGGTCTAAAGATGATGTTAAGACTCCCTAGGAGTCTTAAAGAATTTGAACTAAATCTGTGTCACTGTGTTGTTTTCTTATCATACTGTTTATGTTTTAGAGACACCAGTATTTGGAATGTTTAGAAATGTTATATGCTGTTTCAGATTGATTTGACTTTAAATTTTATCTCTACCAGTAATGTTACCCTTTATCTTTTATGTTACTCTTCTCTCCGGGATCTCCTGCTTATATGACTCCTTGTTCAGGATCTCTTCTTGCTGGAAACCCCTCTTACCTTCACTGTAGTTATTTGAAGGACTCCATTGATACTTCTGTCTCTATACTCTTAATATCTAATATAACACTTATATGTGAAATTCTGTGACTAGGCACAAGCAAACTTTCACTAAAGGTCTCTGTATCCTATTCAAACTAAATATAAGACTTCAAGGGAGACAAAATGTCTGTTCAGTCATTGTTCCTGTGTTTTCTTTTCTATGGGTTGTCAGGGAATCTACGGGTTCCAAAATTTTTTCAAATCTGAAAGCAATGCAACAAAGAAAGGTCAGTTATTTTTACTCCCTTAAAATTTTACTGTATTATAAATGGCCATATAAATATATATTATAAATATAAATATAAATATATATATATATATTTAGGTGCCTTTACAAATAGATAAATATTAATAATACACATATTTATATTCAGCAAAAATACATATACAAACAGTTGTACTTTTTGTTCATCTCCCTTTTTCTACATGAACATGATAAATTTGGGATTTATATTGAAGTCATAAAATATTGTCCCCAATTGATTACTGGCTATAGTCCTCAAAGCTGAAAAAAAAAGTCAAAAAACAAAAAGGTACAAAAAATTCTATATTATTTCTTAGAGAAATCTCAAGACATAAAATTGAATGTTATATTCTTCTACCATATATTTGCCCTTTTTTCTACTAAGCACCAAAAATAGGGAAAATCATTTCAATTGAAGGGGAGCAAAATTTATCACCCCAAAACATGCCTCTTTGGCCTAGGATTACTTTGAGCTCATTAGTTTTAAGAAACAACAGACAAAGAAGCTCTGAAAATGAGAAATTACCCTTTTTTAAAAAATATTTTATTTATTTATTTGACAAACAGAGATCATAGATAGGCAGAGAGACAGGCATAGAGAGAAGGGGGAATCCGGCTCCCTGCTGAGCAGAGAGCCTGACGTGGGGCTCGATCCCAGGACCCTGAGATCATGACCTGAGTGAAGGCAGAGGCTTAACCCACTGAGCCACCCAGGGACCCCCAAGAAATTACCCTTTATAAGGGAAATTTACATTTATAAGGAAAATGACCATCTGTAAGGACATATTCCTCTCTGAACCAGGAAGAAGATGACCAAATCTCTGTAAACACTTGTCAGGGAAGAAGGCACCAACTGAAATGTGGATAACAAACATATCCTTGTTTATTGTGCTTTCCTTGATAATTTTCCATAACTCTGCATGCCCCACCCCCAACATCTTTCTTTCCTCTTTAGCTGTGTGATGGTATTTAAGGTGGTACCTTGGGCTATTTAAGGGAGTTACTCAGTTCTTCTGGCTATCTCATATGGATAACAGGAGGTATACATGTCATTCAGTTTCTGTTATCGCCAGCAGCACAGGGCAGAAATGGTGAGGTCTCAGCCAAGAACAGTAAAGGAAATTTTTTTTCCTCCCTTACACAATCTAACCAGGGACTGGTGTTTCAGAATTTGTTAGAAGAATTGATCCATGGTATTTACCAACATCTCCCTTTTTTTGTGGTGTGTTTCAATTGGGTGGGGGCTGTTGGCTCAGATGGTGAAGGAATTCCCCCAGCATAGAATGGATATTTATTGAATACACTTCAAGGGAGTGGTGGGCGGAATGGCAGAGAAGAGACTGCCAGGAAGAAGTGGTGAGAGGCTATTGTTACAGGGTGGTGAGGAATTATGGGAACATAAGGAATTTTCCCTTTTTTGATAACTGTGCCTGGTTGTAAGTAGCCCATTGGTTAGTTAGGGCGTATGGCCATTTTGAGGTGGGTTGCTTAAGGAACCTGTTTGTATTCAGCTCTGTGGTCACTGTGTGCCCAGTAGGCTTGCTCAAGTTTTCCATTGTCCAAGCCTGTTTCCTAAAAGCAGCCTCTACATTTTTTATAAATACTAAACCCCCTTTTTCCCTTATCTTGGCACTGTGTTATCTACTGAAAGTTCCAGTGAGCTTTTTGTCATTATATGTGGGCCTCTGATCCCCCTGTTTGGTGTATTTGATGAATAACAAACAATTTCAGGATAAAATTGGCACAGTGTCAGGTTTATTTAATTAAGCCTTCCTTCTACTTGGGATTTGGATGTCTTACCTAATTTCCTAGTTCCTTGAGCAGGCTGGAACTTTTTTTTTCCCCTACCTGGGCCCATAAAATTGCCTAAAATTCTGATAGTTACTTTTCTCTTGGCAGCTACCCTATGGTGACCATCTTAGACTCTCACTGCATGTAGCATACAAATTTGCAAATGCCCTGAGAGGAAAAGTGGCACGTGTAATACTGGGTTAGGGTCAGTGACCTCTTTTCCCAGGATTTTGTCCTCTCTAATTTGACTGTGTCTGAAGCTCATTAATGTTTATAAATAGGTTTTTTCTTTCATATTTCATCTAGCTTTGCTAGTTCTTCTCAGCCAGGTTTTAGTCTCCTAAAATTGATCCCATTATAGCCTAAAGAAGCCCCTTAACCTATTCTAAAATATGTGTTTTTGTTAAATGTGTGTGGCATGTGTACATGTGTACCCACCTGTGGTATTAAACCTACATATCTGGCTTTTTACCATTTTTAATTCAATTTGCCTAGTAAAGACATACATAATTTTGGGAAGAAATACATCTTTTAGATTGCATGGATAAATGAACATTTATCTTTGGAAACATGACTATTTTAAGAGGAGGTACAAAGTTTGTAAAAGTGTTGCAGAGAATATAGTTTGTACCCAACGTGGTACAGACATCCAAATAAATAGTACTTGTTATTTCTCTCTGGAGGAAAAAAAATGGGAAGCTGTAATGATACAGTAAACATTCTTGCTGTACACCCAGTAGCTACCTCTTCCCCCCAACTTCCACCTCTAGTTTGTGTTACCAGAAACACAAATTCTGGTCAGTTACTGAGTATCCATGTGTTTCAGGGGCCGCTCAGAGGGGCAGAATTTCATGTTTCTTCAGTTCATGGTAACCCTATTTCCCTTGCCAATGACTGGATTAGAAATAAGCCTGTAATGCAATTCTGGCTAAGGAGATGCACTGGAAAGCCTTTGTTGCTTCAGGATAAGTTTATCTTTTAAAGAGTATATGAAGATTAGATCCTTTTCTAACCCTCTTCTGGTCTTTGGGTAGTTTTGTTGGAAAATGTAATTTCTGGAGACTTTAGTAGAACTTAAAAACAGAAGCCTCAGGGGTGAGGAAGAAACCAGCACACTGTAGATGGAAGAAACCAGCACACTGTAGATGTCAGAATGGTAAATTGGAAGTAACCAACATCCATCAACATTTAGTTGAGCTACTGAAGTAACTTGCTCTGGAAAGAGTCCATCATTGGATATCACAGTAAGTAAGACAGTGTGGCCAGGTTGCATAATTCACTTTAAATTATGTCAAAGTCAAAAAATATTCCAACTGTAACAGGGGCATCTAGGGATACCATATTACCGTTCTCATGTTTAATTTTATTAATTCATTAAAAAAAAACAAAAGCAGTATGAAACAAACATGATGAAACATGATGCAAATAGCAGTATGAAACAAAATGAGACTGTTGCCATCAGGTGGATTCAATATGATGGGTGAGAAATTAGTCGGGTTGCCGTTTTGTCTTTCAGCAGGCTTCTATTTCTTTTAATCCTTGGAAGCTGCATCTGTTTTGATTTCTCTATTGCTTTCTTTCTAGATCCATGACTTATGTCCCCGCTAATGCTTCTCTCTCATCTGTAGTTCTCTACCCTGCCCTGTCCCCTCAACCTGTCACCTTCATTCAGTGTCTTCTCCAAACTGAAGTCTTTTCTTACACCTGCCAATAAAACTACATTCGCTTTTCCTGGATTTTTCTAGCATGTTTCTTTTTATACCTTTCTTATGCACACTGATATTTTGCTTTATATTTTACTCTGAGTTTACAATATGTAAAGTCAAAGACTACCTCATGTATACAGGGAGATCCTTGAAAGAGGGGAGGTTTTTTCATTCATCATTATTTTAGGTGTTTAAGTGATAAGTAGCTAATAAGTATGGATACTAGATAGTAATGATATTCAAATACTGATTTAGAAATAAACAGATTTCGATCTGAGACTCACTCTCTTCGCTCCTTACCTAGAAATATTCACATTGCAGGTGTCTCTGAGAGTAGTTACCCCTTTGGATCCAATTAATGTTTAGCTTTTGCTTGCAAGAACAATTCAGTCTTTAAAGTAGTATCAGCCATAAAAATGAGATACAAAAATTAACTTTTTTTTTTTAAACAATTCATTTTCCCCATGGGAAGCAAATAGGTAGAAAAGTAAATGAAATTAGCATTCTTGTCTTCTCTCCCAGCATAGAATTTTAGGCAGTCTGGATGAGTTTGCAAGATTAACATGCTAGAATTTCACATAAGAATTGTTCACAGCTCTATGGATGAGTTTAAATGTAATTCGAAAATATCATGATGGAATTTAATTTCCTAAAAATGAGCACAGACATTGCAAGGATTAGAATGCAAAACACCACCAATTTTCAGTAAGCATTTGCTGGAGTCTACCTTGCTGTATACAAATATTCTGTAATTCAGTATGCACTGGTTATTTTTCTATCAGAGGTAGTACCTCGTTTAGTTTTTTTCTACACACACTGAGAATTTGTGGTCTTTTAATTTAGGGAAGAAGAGCATGTTGCTGGGACCTCTCTCTTTGAATAGGTTTATTCCAAAGGGGATATATTTCCTGTGCTTTAAGATTCACAGTTTTACTTAGCAGAAAAAGATGAAATCCAAGTCCAGTGGAATCTAAAAGGAAACAAACTTGGGGACTTTGCAGGTTGTTCAGTTTAGTTTTCTAATTCCTTTAATAATTATGAGGTAGATATGAATTACTAGCATTGCTGAGTACTTACTATGTCTCAGGTATCATGCTTAGTACTTAGTCTACCTATTTCACTGAGCATCAATAGACATCACCATGTAAAGTAGGCTACATACCATTGCTTTTGTCATTCTTGAAAATGAATAAGAAGAAAAGATCTAGGATCACTCACTCTGCCTCCAGTCATCCTTCACCTTACATCCTTTACTACAAATCATTTCATAACTATAAAAGTGAGGGCCGATTAGTCCACAGCATTAATTTTACTTTATATTTTAATCAGTGTGCCTAACTGATAGTATTGTCCTAAGGACTTGAAATGTGGGTAAAATTTTGATAGAAGGGCTTTTTAGAATTTAATTTATTATATTCATTATCACCAAATCCATACTAGGTATTTTCATTTATGTTACCCATAGGTTAACTAATCTGCTAGCTTTTAGGAAGGAAAAGTAAATAAAGGCTGAGGGAAACAAGAGTAAAACAAGTGAAGATGTTTTCATAAATGACATGATGGGAGTGTAACGAAGTGAGTTAACAGTTGGTTTAGTCTCTGCAAGGAGCTGCCTGCCTAAGTGTGGCATCTGCGCTTCAGCTTCCTCATCTGTAAAATGAAGAAGATAGAATTCCATTTTCTTCCATATCCTTTAATTTAAGGTATTGCATGGTACTAGGAAATAAGAAGAAAGAAAGTAACTTTTCCTAAGACTTGAACAAAGTTGAACAAGTCAGTTTGTCATTTCCTGAATATTTTGACACAGGAAAGGAAAAATAATTTATTTTTGGCTTTTTCCTTCCAGTGTAATATTGATAGTTTACACTGTAACCAAAGAATAGTTAGTACACTTGATTTAAGAAATATATTGAAAGTATAAACCCAGAAATATTGAAAGAGCAAACTATTGAATGATATGTAGACTTATGTTGATTCCTGCTACCTATAATTCAAGGATGATGCTGTAATAAACATTAGAAAGGAAGTTCACTGGAGTTTGGGCAAGATTGAGAAAACCTGGCTTTCTACACAAAACAAGTAAAGTAGTCTACATAGTTACTAAATACTTGAATGTTGACATCTTGCGAGACTCACGAACAATACAAGAACCCTTCACTTAAGTATTAACATGTGGCAAGAGGGTGGCCTTGCTGTTGACTTCATCTCTTTTCAGAGACTGGGCAGAAAATTTCTACTCTCTATAGCAACTAAAGGTATGAAGTTACGTACTGAAAGGGAATTCAGGCCATTCTTCCTTTTGGTTTTGTCAATTCTTTAGCTTAAAAAAGAATTACATGAGGGACACCTGGGTGGTGCAGTTGGTTAAGTGTCTGCCTTCAGCTCAGGTCATGATCCTAAGTCCTGAGATTGAGCCCCACATCGGGCTCCTTGCTCAGAGGGGAATCTGTTTCTTCCTCTTCCTCTGCCCCTCACCGCTGCTCATTTATATTCTCTCTCTTTCTCAAATAAATAAATAAAATATTTGAAAATAAAATAAGTAATAAAATAAAGTAAAATGGTAGGGGCACCTGGGTGGCTCACCGGGTTAAGTGTCTAACCCTTGATTTCAGCTCAGATCATAATCTCGGGGTCCTGAGAGCCAGCCTCATGTCAGGGTTTGCACTGCTGTGAAACCTGCTTAAAATTCTCTCTCTCTCTCCCTGACCCTCTCAGCTCCCCTTTAAAAAAAATAAAGACAAAAAAATAAAAATGTTTTCAAAATAAAATGGTATTTTTATAGACAAATTCACGATATATAATTATAGACTCAGAGCTCACAAATTTATCATTTTCAGTTACTGAAGCACTGTGGGGGAGAAAAACAGTAATAAGCAAAATGTTTTTTTGAGTCACAAAGAGATAGCATATTTATATGCAAAATGCATGTATTAATACCCAGTCTAGCTAAAGACCATGGGTTTTTGGTTCAGATGACATGAAACATAATAACATAGAAATGACTCCTGGAGACAGATTGTTTTATGACATCAGTCAATAAAACAACGTATTGAATGCTTACTATTTGGCATTTATTACCTTAGGTAATATATTAGCATAATGAAATGGAATTATTTGATATATTATTATAATGAATTACTACTTATTTCTACTTCATAGATGTTGAACCTGAGGCTCAGAAAGATGATGTAACTTCCCCAAGTCACACAGCTATAAGTGATATTGTTAACAATTTATTTAATTTTATTCAATTGTAGTATAGAACTCATACATGAAACTATGAAATTTTATCACTTTTCTAACAATGGAAAAGTGATAATATGTAGTTAAAAAATAGAGATGACATAAGAAAATTTTAAAAAATTAATTATGGAAGGGACAAGTATAAATATAAACAAAGACTCATCTACCGGTGCCTGGGTGGCCTCAGTCCATTAAGTGTCTGCCTTTGGCTTAGGTCATGATCTCGCAGTCCTGGGATCGAGCCCCATCTCAGGCTCCCTGCTCAGTGAGGGAGTCTGCTTCTCCCTCTGACCCTCACTTTGTGCTCTCCCTGACTCAATGAAATGCATAGATAAAATCTTTTAAAAAATGACTTATTGATGAATATATTTGCTTTTGTTATGTATTAACTGTTACAGCAGATTATTTTACCCTTAGATTTCTATACTTTGTGCATGGCAGGACCGATTTACTGAATTTACTGACTGTCATTTTTCTCATATATAAAATTGGGTTGTTTCCATCATGGGAGATACTGTGATAATTTATTTGTAAAGAGTCTAGAACAATGATCTGGAATATTTTGAACTCTCAGTACAGGGTAGTCATTAATCACAATGTAATATAGCATGGGCTTAGAGTTTGGTATTTGGGTTAACGTGGATCATACCACATTTTTTTTTGCCTGATGCTTATGTCAGTCAAAATGCTTATAATGTATTTTGCAATTGTTTTATATATAAATGAAGTACACCAATAGTAATAAAAAACTGCAGCACTATTCTTTTGGAAAAAGTTTCTAGAAGATATTTCTAAATTTCCCAATATATTTGAGCATAAAAAAAGTCATGATCTGTTTCCAACACTGAATGATTATTAAATTCATCAGAAATACATAGTTAGTTGTTGAAGGTCATATTCTAAAATGCTGATGCATTGTAAATGCTCACATTAAACATAAATTGCCCATGTCAGAGACAAACCATTTATATGGCACATAGTCACAGATAGTATTAGTTATTTTACAACTCCTTGGTAAAATTTTATAAATATTGAGCCTATCTAGAAAAAAGATATTTTTTCTATCTCAATTCAACCTGAAAAAATATACCTTTTTAAATCTTCTGAGTGTGAACCCTATTAATAAAGAGATAAGCTATTTTTTTCAACAATGAATGATATTCATTGTGGCTATATTTATTTTCATCAATTTGAGAGAAACACCTAAAATGCCAAATAAATATAAAAGCAATTATTTTAACATATGGCTGATCTGTAGAATATAAAGGAAAATTTTTGGTGACAAGAACATAAATAAGTAAGCATTGTAGCTGGAGTTTTCCCCAAAGGTGTTTGGTGATATGATAGATTTACTGGATTAGGACCTGAATATATTTAAAAGTGTTTCTAAATAGCAGGGACAGAAAGAGCCTGAAACTATATTGGAATGGCCTATTAAAAATAACATGCTTATGCATAGTATCAGGACCTAAGACTCCCAAGAAATAACACAGTCAGTAAGAGAAAGACATACACACACACACACACACACACTCCTGTGAAATCTATGAAGAGCGACTATAAAGATATATATTCCTCTTGTGAAGGTTTGCTCTGACAATTTCACCCAGAATATTGCACAAATGAAGGTTAAAGTTACTTAAAAGCTCTTCTCAGAATGGTAGTGTTTCCACGAGTTTGCCAAAGGAATCACAGGTCTACAATACAGGAACTCACTTTAAACCCACACCTCAAAAGCTTTCCACAGAGAAAGTTCCAAAGAATATGGCTTAGATTCAAAACTTACTAAAATCATAAGAAAAATAAGTCCTCATGAATCATTAGGAAAATACAATTTAAAAATCAGAACTGCCAAGCTCATACATGTTGGAATATCAAAAACAAAGACAGTATCAAAAATTATGTCTAAGATATAATTTAGCATCAGAGAAGAAGATTGAATTAATCAAGCTCCTCAGTCTCTTTGAAGTCCTTTTTCCTTTCATTCATTTCCCTTTAACTACATCCTTTTTATATTCTTGTCGGCAGTGGTTGAGGTATGTGGATATATGTCCTTGAATTGGCGTGTGTTATTGGAAATATGTAGGAAGGTTTTGGGATCTGTATTTTTTATTTACATGCATGCTACTTTTGTCTTATGTAATTTACTCTGTGCTGCATTTTTAAAATATATGTTGTTCGTTTCTATGGAGTTAGTTTTAAATGTCCCTTATTGGAGTTCCAGCTTACATAACTAGTCTCTCTGTTCACACAAGCACTTCATGATGAACATCCTACATTATCCTTTATAGGACTTCAGGAAAATCTGAATGAGAGAATGAGGGAGAGAGGGAAGATTTGAGTCAGGGGAGAAGTGCTTACTCTTAGGTACTTACTGAATCTGAGTAAGTTACTCTTAGGAATGGCCTTTTTTGTCTTCCCTCTCCTCCATCTGACTTTATTCTAGTAATTAGGATTCTACAGTTCATTGTGTTTGAACAATAAAGGCCAGCGCCTAACTTATTATTAGAAGTTTGGGGTTTGTTTAAAAGCTTTTAGGCAAGGTTGTCCAAAAAAAAAAAAAAAGTTCCATGTTGTCATTATTACACAGTGTCTAGGGAATTGCTCTGTGGCTTTAGTATATAATACTTAAATACTTGATACTGTTTCTAGTATTGTATACTCAAAAGCCACAGAATTTGGTTTCTGACCTGAACTTTATGTCTACAGCTTTCTAGCTCTATAATATTGGGCTGATGCCTTAACTTAGGAACTTTGATTTTATGATATGTAGTAGGAATTAATATTTGTTTTATATTATTACTGTTATGAGTAGTAAAAATAATATACATAAAATGTCTTACCATAATAATCCTGAAATGCAAATTCCATTCCACCTTTCTGCCTTCTATAATACTTAGAGAAGTGGCTCTTCATAGTTGTAGAGCACTGAGTATTTTGAAAAGTAAGTCAAAGCAATTCCCCAGTTGTGTTAAAGAAAAATGTATTTATAGTAAATACAAAATATACACACAACAGCAAGGTGATCATGGACCTCTTTAAGGGACCAAATGAGTTGTTATTTTTTTAAAAATATTTTATTTATTTATTTGACAAGGTTCACAAATAGGCAGAGAGGCAGGCAGAGAGAGAGAGGGGGGAAGCAGGCTCCATGCTTAGCAGAGGGCCCAATGTGGGGCTCAATCCTCGGACCCTGGGATCATGACCTGAGCAGAAGGCAGATGCTTTAACCCACTGAGCCACCCAGGTGCCCCTGGACCAAACGAGTTTTTAAAGATATTTTCAGTTTTATCTGAGCTTCTGGCATTTACCTCTTCTCACAGAGTATAGTCCCAAAATATGAATTAGATTCACAGCCCCCATGATTGGGATGAAGAATTGTTTATTGGGAACTGATATAACTAGCTCAGTAGCAGCAATCCAGCCCAGCAGAACTCTTTACGCTCCATTTCAGTGTCAGGAGATAAAGAATGAGAGCTTTCTGCATACCTTCTACAAATTATAATTTGCTTTATTTAGAACCTTCATTAATGGCTTTTGTTTTCTTGTCCTGAGGCACACGTCTCTGTCTATGCCTTTGGTTAATGGTTTCATTCTCTGGCATTATTTATTAGTTATACTTGTCAGATTTTTAATTGTATAATTAAGACATCATTGGTCTTTGCTAATAAAAAAATATCACCAAAGTGTTGTGACAGGGTTGTACCAAATAAATTCTAAGGTCACAGAATATAAAAGGAAATTTAAAGATTTCAAGCAACAAAGTTATATAACGTATTTCTCTCAGGGGCAAGCTTAATCCAGGCAATAACCAGTTTTGCTAATAACAATTATAACATAGATAATTTTCGGGCTCTGTGTTATTCAGTGAAATGACATTAGACCACTGACCATTGTTTGAAATGGAGAATTTTAGGAAAATACAATTAGGGGGAAACAAATATACATTTTTCTCCAGTTCCTTTCTATGAAAAGAGCAATGCTGAAAAATGTATAAAACCTATTTAGAACTAAGAGGAGTTTTCCTTGTAGAAAGTTCATGTCATTTGCACAAGGTCAGGTTCTAATAGGGTTTTCTCCACTCCATTCTCATCCCAGTCAACTTTGCTGGTAAGATTTTGTTTTTGTTTTTTTCTTTCTCTTTTAGTTTCCTTTTTCCCTATGCTTTGGGCATGCTACTGCTTGGCTCCACTAGCAATGCTAATAGTTCACGGATTACCCATGCCTCTGGGATATGGAGGTTTGGGGAATGCAGATGAAAATATTTATAGCAAATTCCACAGGGCTATATACCTTTTTTTAGTGAAGTAGATTTTCTTTTAAATGGATACTGATTTATACAAATTCAAACTGCTTAATTGTTTAAAAAAACAAATGCATATAGATTATCATAATCAGTTAAAACATATGTTCGTAAGTTCTTATATAGATGGAACAATGTACACTATTTGGTCATGCATTATTTTTATATTTAAGATAATTTTTTTTCTTTGGGGGAAATTATTTCTGAGTCTTGTCTTTCTTATATTCACGGTTATGAAATGAGGCTTTTTAAAAATGCTTTTACATTTTTTCTTGTACGTGAATTGTATCGTACAACCAGCTTTTTGGCCTTTTCTGCTTTTACTGTGAATAACTCTGAGACAGATGAGTACTGGAACAAAGCACTCCCAATTCTCTCTGTGAGAAATCTGCTGACACCTGAACTGGCTTCTATTGGAATTTGTTTTTGGCTGATCTTTACATGACCTTTGAAATCCTGGCATCTGACCTACCTCGGGCTTGGACTCTGTGGCTCTAAGCCTAGCTGCTTCGGGGAGTTTGTCTTCCCAATCTTGAATTTTCTGGACCTCTCCATCTGTCTTAACCCTCTGGAAGCCAAACTATGAGGAGCTAGTATTTTCTGGACCTCTTAGCCAGCCTTTTACCCTCGGAAAAATCAGCTATGTAAAGCAAAATACCACACACCATTTCTTAGTGGTTGTCATGTCTCCAGTGTATGTACCGGTGCTGAAAGTTATGCTCACTGAGGGGAAACCATGAGTAAAACTGGAAAATGCAAGATACTGAGAAACATTTGGTATTGTGTAAAAAAATTTTTTAAAAAGAGCCTCAGCCAGATGATTCAATATTTTATTTCAAGAGTTTTTCTGGATGAGAGATGGCTGAAGTTAACAGAGAGCTAGATTGAAATCTTAGAAAATGTCCAAGACCATGTAGTCCAAAAATAATATTTTTAATAATACATTCTTTCACACTCTGATGCACTTTCTTGGTTCTGGCTTGGGCTATTGACAGATGTGCCAGCATTCTCCTGGGGAAAAAAATGGAGTCCTCACAGGGCTTCTGCCCAACTGGAAAAGGGAAAATCCAGCCATCTCTTAATAAAGCATGTGCTCCAGAGATTTGCAACTCAATTTTGTAGACCTAATGAGTTTGAAGATGACTGGAATAAACACTGAAACTTTGGTAGCAGCTTAGCCGAATTCTGGCTAATCTCTATGTCCTCTGTGGTTTGCCCTTCACAGATGCAAACTCCTCACAGCTATTGCTAACCAAGATTATTAGTGCCATACAAAGCCAATTGAAAACAAGTCGAGTGACAATCCTTGTTGTGTATCTTTAATTTACAAAGGGAAATTCTCTGGGCAGTTTTCATTAGCTTCTAGCAAGTTTAATTGGATGAAAACATTGCTTTCATGATCTTTGATACCATGTGTTGGTACAAATTAAAGCATAGCAGCTTCTAGTCACGGAATTTTGCCTCTCAAATGCCTCCAGAGGGTTAGACTAGACAAAGGAGGGTCCTTAACAGAATTATTACAAACCTCCAAGGGTGCAAATTGATACTTGTGAATATCAAGATTCAGTAACAAACAAAAGAACAAAAGTTCAGATAAACACATGCATAATCAAACATTCATGAGAAACGTATAACCTGTTCAAGATAGACACTACATTTAAGGGTTCTTTATTACATGAAATGGTGACAGGCACTTTTATGGAAAGATTTGTTATAATGCATCACAGTATATGAATCTTGTCTATGTGGTATCATAACACACTGACAGTTTGCTGACTGATTTGAATTTGTATAATCACTGAAGGCCTATTAACCAAATTTGGTCAAAAGGAAGCATTCAACCCTGGTTATTTTGTTTATTATTACATTGATTATCCCGATGAAGTAATCCTTTGGCCTAAGAAATAAATTCATCTCCTGCAGTTCGGAGAAGGTAGAGAGAAGGCAGCAGACTAAGATTTAAAGTATTTGTTTAAGGCGAGAATCACAGAAATAGTCAGGTCCAGATCTTCTGGTTGAAAAACACTGTTATGTTGATATTTCTTAGCTGATCAGTCCCTGAAAGGCAGACCCTCACTAATCAAAACCACAACTTCCTAAAGAAATGCCAATTACTAAATATGCCTGCTTCACAGACCAGAATACTTCAATTGGCTTTTAAGGGCATTCACTCTGCTATAGACATCAGCCATTTCTTTGTGAATTCTTTAAAAAAGAGCAAGAGGAAATCCTGAGGTAATTGTCACAGTCATGATAGTACCCATTATCCACTTGCCCTATCTGGAACTATATCTGCCAAACAGAATGAATGTTGATGTCATCTACTAACTCTTCTTGGTGTTGATATATTCAGACTTATTGTATCTCCCATTGACTGGACTCCAGTGGGTAGGCCTCAGAACACGACTTCATGTTCTGAAAAAGGTCATCACCTTAAGCAAACAAAAAACACCTTAATGAAATGAGTCCAAGGATACATTTTTAAAACATAATGAATAGGTATCATGGATGGCTCCATTCCCTATTCCAGGGGTGATGGCAGACACCAGAGGCTTGTGATCCAGGCATGTGGAAACCTTCATGAGAGTCTTTCTGGCTACCACTACCAGCCCATGAGGATGAGTAGTTGAGTGGAAAAATTCAGGTCTTACTCTATGTCATGAGTTTTGTAAAGTGTTCTGGTCTTAATAGGAAAACATATCCAAATGATCTCTATGGGAATAATCTTCTTATCAATGGCAAGACTCTGTCATAATTCTTAGTAATTTGAGATTCTGATGGTAATACTTTCAGACTTGTCCCTGATTCCAGTGCATATGTTCTATTTAGATAATGCCATTTCATATTTTACAATAATCGGTTCAACCAGGCAGCGGTCAAGTTAGCAGAAAAATTTAAAAGTTTGGAAGCGTTCAAGTGATGTCTAGAAACATTTTAACCTTTTTTATATAAATTATGCATGAAATTAAAACATTACTAATAATTCATTTGCTTGAATAGTCAGAAACTTTAAATATGATATGTAGCTATTTGATTCTACTCCATTTTTTAATTAGAAAAAAAATGAAATCATTTTTAGCATTAAAAATCTTTAATAATGTTTTAAATGAAAGATCATGCCAGTGGTTGTAAAGAACTAATTCTAATTTCCAGAATAAATCAGCAAAAAACATTTTTGCTGTTTAGAAAATGTTTCCTAAAAGAAAAAAAAAAAGGAGCATTTGTATGCAAGCACATGCTTCTCCTTCTTATGCAAATCTCAAAAATGTTTTAATTTTCCTGAACACTTAATTGACATTATACATAGGAGCGAAGGATTCATACAGAATCACATTTATGTGAAAGCAAAGGTTCCTGTTGAGCAGTGCAGACTTGAAAGCCAAACCAGGACATTATAATCAGCAACTGAATAAACATTGAAGTAAAACGTGTGCTACAGTGATGGTGGTATATTAGGGTGATTCTTAGTGGTTGCATAGGAGACAGATGATGAGAAAAGATGTTTCTTGTACCCTGCGGCAGTGCTGTTTTATCTCTCCTATTGTCCCCAAATGTTCATGGTAGATGACAGAGTATTTCTTCCATCTCCTCCTTTTCTATGTCTGGCCAAGGAAAGAGAACAATTCTTCATCTCTGAACATGCTTCAGACAACTTGCAGAACACTCCCCAGATACCAGTGGACCTCCGTGTGCAAACACTGGGAGGGGGGGCTCCAAGAGGCTCTAGGCATTCTGGAGTACCATGCCTATGGCTCTTTATCTTCTTGCTTCCTGACACGGCTCCATCAGCTACCACTTCTCCCTCTGAACCGAACAGGAGAAAGCTTAATAGATTTTAGATTTTGCCCCTCTGTGGTTTTAAGTCTTTTTTTTTTTTTTTTTTTTAAAGATTTTTATTTATTTATTTATTTGACAGACAGAGATCACAAGTAGGCAGAGAGGCAGGCCGAGAGAGGAAGGGAACCAGGACCCTGGGATCATGACCTGAGCCGAAGGCAGAGGCATTAACCCACTGAGCCATCCAGGCACCCCGGTTTTAAGTCTTTTGATTCACAGAAGGCAAGATTTTATTCTCCCTTTAACTGTAAAATTGAACTGGATTCCCTAGGATCCAGCTAGAAAACCATTCTAATTATCACCCTTTGTGCAGAACCATTAACCTTTCTAATTTGTCCTGATCTCATGTTCTCAAATTGGATGCAAAACTCCCCAATTCACCTCTCCCTCATAGCCCTGCCTCTCTAGAACACCATCTTCTTCATGGATCTGGACAGGCTTACTTGAAGGCCTTAATAATCATTCAATCTTTCGTAGTAGTGCCCACATCTTCTTTATTGAGACTTGCCATTGTGAGAAGGCTCAAACACATAAAAGGTAAGAAGGGATCGGGATCCAGTGGACATATTTTTGTATCACCTTCATTCCAAGAAGCACAGACTGAGGGAGAATGTACAGTAAAGAAAACTCAGGTCTAGAATGGGTCCTCTGGGTTTGAATCCTGGCTGCCACATACTGGCTAAGTGGTCTTGGCAAGTTACTTAACCTTTCTGGGCCTCTAAATTCTCCTCTGCAAAATAAGGGTTAACATTCTAGGGTTAGTGAAAGGAATAAATGTATCAGTTTATGTAAAATAAAATTCTAGGGTTCCTGGGAGGAATAAATATATTGCTATATGTAAAACACTTGGACGTGTGCCTGGCATTTGGTAAAGCAAATGTAGGTATTTTCTACTCTTACTTAAAACTGAAACTTAATGGAAAGCTTAATAGATTTCAGATCTTGCTCCTTTGTGGTTTTAATTCTTTTAATTCACAAAAGGCAAGATTTAATTCTCAACACGAATACAATTAAATCACCCAATGCTCATCTATCTATCTATAGAGAGAGGAATATATGTGTTTATATATACTATATAACACACACACACACATATATATATATATATATATATATCTGCCCACATAGGTCCATTGGTATCTGGGGAACGTTCTGCAAGTTGAAGCATGATCAGAGATAAAGAATTGTTCTCTTTCCTTGGCCAGACATAGAAAAGGAGGAGATGGAAAAAATACTCTGTCATCTACCATGAAACTATATATATATGTGTATATATACACATACATATGTATATGTATATATATATATATACACACACACACATAAATTTAAGTAGTATACAATATTTCACATGTTCTAATGTCACCCTACTATATATATTCTTTGGTGACTCACTGTTACCCTCAGCATTATACTATGAGCTTTATTTATACCGATTCACGTGGCTCCACTTAATTTATTTCTAATGAATTCATTCAAGTATGCTAGTATGTGAATATACTACAGTTTTATTATTGATTCTCTTGTTAATAAACATGTATGTTACTTTAAATTTTTCCTGTGAAAGCACAGCTGCCATGAACGTTCTTTAGATGTTCCTTTCTTCTGGTGCCTCATGCTTTCTGTCACGTACATACACAAAGGAATGGAAAAGCTGAATCTTAGAATATATGTAGCTTTTCTACTCTCTTAGACAACAGCAAATTGTTCTTTGAAGTTGTTAAGCTAATTTGCTCTTCAGATAGCTATGTTTAAGACTTTCCATTGCATCACTGATTCAACAAAAACCAATGCTTAGCATTTTCAAAGGATCCAATATTTTGGTGAATGTCATATTTTGGTCAATGTCATAGTATGAGTGATTCTCCACAGGGTATGTTATGAAATATTTTTATTCTTGTCCAATTTGGCATTTTTACTTAGGTTTACTGACCATTCAGATTTTCTCTTTTGTGAATGTTACTTGTGTATATTCTATGTTGTCTTGTTCTTGATTTTATAAAATATTCCTTATACCAATAACTTGTTGTTTATATGTTTCAAATATATTCAACAATTGCTTATATTTTCATTAAGTTTTTAGCGATAGGATACACACAACTTTAACATTTTAATATAATCACCAATTTCAGTATTTTTTAATAATTTAGGATTTGGGAATATTTTCTAATAAACATTTTGTTTATGCTAATGTGAAATAAAACAAAATACAACATGTATTTTTTAAACATATTTATCTTGAAAATATGCATGGAAGAGGTTTGAAATAGAAATCTGATAGAAATGTTGAAAGTGCTGCTATAGGCTGAATGTCTAGGTCTCCCCGAAATTCGTATATTGAAATCTTAACCCCTGAGGTGATTGTATTAGAAGGTAAGGCCTTTGGTAGGTGACTAGACCATGGGGATGAAATATTCATGAGTAGACTAGCATTCTTATATATGAGACCCCAAATAGCAAACTTGCCCATCCACCATTTATGGACATAGAGAAGGCAGCCATGTGTGAATCAGGAAGTGGACTCTCAGCAGGTGCCAAATTTGCTAGCACCTTGGTCTTATAATTTCCAGCCCTCAGAACTGTGAGGAGTAAATGTTCATTATTTATAAGCCACCCAGTGTCTGGTATTTTGTTCTTAAAGAGATAAATTAAAGTGGCTTCTACCATGTCAGGTTACTTTAGGCAACTTTTTTCATCCTTTCTACTTTGCTCTTCACAAAAATTCAGTGATTTTATAGCAATTCTGCCAAGTTTCCTAAGTAATAAGAAAAGTTTAAAATACTACGAGGTGTTCTACAGGCACAAACACACATACACACACCCACACAGACTCAAGGCAGCGGTCTAATTGTCAACATGGAAGGCACAGGAAGAAAATACAATCCATGGAGTGTGACTTCCTCTTCACTTGGAATCCCATGGGGATCAAACTTATTGAAGATGCTCTCCTGATTAAAATGACAGTCTCTCTAGAATCAGTATGCAAAACACTCCCTACAGCCTTCATCCAGATTCTTCAAGTGTTTTGATAAATAACATCCTCTGATGGAGTGTGTTTTGAAAGGGGAGCTAACTAGGGAATGAGAGAAGAATGGAGACTAACCTGGAAAGAGGAGAGCAATTCTCAAACAGCAAGCAGCCTCCGTACAAATGATGTGTGATCTCTCCATGACCCACGCTTCGGCAGCCGGTCGCTGCTTCACTCTAGCAAGCTGAGGTCTCTCCTCCTGATTAGGTCACCTCCCTTGATGATCATAATTCTTAGTGTCACAACAACACAGAAACAACAATAAAGCAAGGATAACAACAAAGCCTTCTGGGCATTGACATCGCTCTTATCTCTACAACTTGCATGGTTTTGTAAATTGTCTCCACTTTGTAAATGTGCAGAGGCAGACTACTGGGTTTCTTTCCAAAGTGGAGCTTTTATCTAACAAATGATGCCATCAAAATCAGACAGTAGTAGGGGATCCTTTACCCCTCTCCTGGCAAAGCACTTTTATCATTATTCTCCAACTGATAAGTTTGAACTGTTGGCTCCAGAGGGATTAGACAGGATATAGTTCATTTTTAAGGATGCTCTGTTGGTTCATTGTGAAGTGTGGAAATTCTCTACTGAGTCTGGACAGGTAAGTAGTTCATAACGATAATTCAAAGCCTCTCCTTCTGGAAACGAATATGCATTTATCTCAGTTACTCAGTTTGAGATAAAATACGGATGCAGTTGATATGGAGCCTTATGGTTTCCTAAACTTCCTGGCAAGCTCTAACATCCCACCCACCAACATTCTCCTTGTAGGTTCTTCTCCATATTTAGCTGTGTATGGAGAGCTTCTCGCCCATCCTTCCTTTGATACCTGTGGGAAGCAAACATTTCTTTTGCAGGGAAACAGATAGATATATAAGAAATGACAAACTTCGGGAGGTTTAAAAATATTCCAGCCATGCTTCTTGATTAACAGTCCCCGATTCCCTTCTGAGATGGTAAGTAGACACCACATTGTTTTTATGGCTCCAAGAAGACCAATTTTTCCCCTGTGTAGACTGAGGAAACAATCCAAGGGAGAAATATAAATGTCTATTTTTCTCATTTGGGCAATTTCCGTGTCTGGGGATTTGCACTGGGTAATACTCATTTTCTAAAGCCTCTATACCTCACTGAAAAACCCTTTGAACATTTCTTACCTATCCGGACAATCAAGTAGATTCTTTGCGTTCCCCATCTGTTACCTAAATGTTTTATGTGGGGTGAAATGTATTATTGGTATCTTGGAAAATTCTTCATTGTTTTTATTTAGGACAAAATGGAATTTGTAACTTAACAAAAACAGGTGCTCCCTATACTCTACCTCCTACACACACACACACAAATTCTGTATGAATGTAGGCTTCATCATAGTGCACTATAAAAGAAACAAAAATCTGTAGATACTGTAAAAGCATTGTTTTATAGCTGCTATATACCTCATGATTTTCTTTATACAACCTTTGTTTTAAATATTTAAGGTATATGGAAACAGAGCTTTTGATTTTATTAATATGGATTTAAATATTTCAGATAACTTTTTTAAAAATTTGTCATAAATTTAGTACTCTTTATCTCTGGTAAGATGTGCTATCACTGATGATAATATTAAAATTAAGTATCTTTTTTTGGACTATTAAATGATGAAGTTGAAAGTTAATCCAGTGACATGCAAGTTGTAGTTCATTCACCCTACTCACTCATGTTAGCTTTCTGTTCCTCATTAAAATTATTTATTCAGATTGCATCGTGTGTGTTCAAATGCAAACCTAAGTAAGCCCAAAAAGTTATATGTATTGTTAAATATTGATTTTCCTGGATTCAGAGCCTGTTCAGCTTAAATTGGGTCTTAGAGAAATTAATGTTCAAATTACACATGAGAAAAACGAGATTCCAAAGTTTCAAGGACTTTGTACAGACCCATGACAAAAACCCTGGTTTCTGCATTTCTAGTCACCAGAACTATAAAGGTAGGCATCAATGGACACCATCTCTGTCACTAACAAGTTGGCCGAGTCTTAGGAAATTTTCTACCTTCACTTGCCATACCTGAATTCAAAATATGGAGGCCAGCTAGATACTTTCTAAAGTAATACTTGTCCTAATATTTTGATCCTAATATTCTGTGATTGCATTAATATGTATTCCACCAAGCCTACTTGCCTTCTTAGTTCAGATGTGCAGATTAAAATTAAGAGCTCTTACCCCCCCAGGAGGACTAATTCTGCAATTAGAACTGGGAATTCTGGAAGATTAATGGGAAACAGTTACCATATGAGTTTTCAGATAAAAGAGTATTCTAACTTATGTGTCTGCACTGCATATGGTACAAATTTCAGGTATAGAAATAGAATTCTTCTAGAATTCTTACTCCTCTCCAGAGTTGAGGAGTAAGCAGTCTTTCTGTGGAATATTAAAAATGCAGTATTGATTTTTGGCTAAGTAATTTGATCATTTAGACACATTAATCAATGTAGTTTTCAGAATGCATTGAATAACTGGTGATCAGTGATATGGCAAACGTATTCAGTCAATGGTCAAGACATGCAGCAAGATGGTAGGCAGAAAGAGCGACTAGAAATCTTAAAGTGGTTTGATATCCCTAAGATGTTCTATTACCATAGAACCAATAAAAGAAATGGCTAAGGTGAAAATGGCATACAGGGTGAGGGTTCAAACTTTTCTACTTTAGGGAAGACAGACCCATATGTGAATACTTCAGAGATGTTCAGAAAGACATTCAGAATTAGTTTATTCCTGCAGTTGACACATATGATAATTACATCAAACAAACCCTTCGTGATGGGCAAAATGAGACCGATTATCCTTTCTACTAAAAGTGTGATCTATTGATTTGCTACATGATAACACATGAGTATGTGTTAGAAATGCAGAATCCCAGGCACCACCATTCTCCAAAATACAAAAGATATATATACAGTTTAAGCTTTGTGAGGCACTTGTTTGGAAACTTTTGCACTTTAGAAATCGTGTTAGAAATCGTGTTTTCCAAAGCCAGGCCAGAATAGCTAATAATTAACTATTTGAGGGGAAACATTATGACAAACTTCTTTAGCACGGAGGACACCTTTCTTCAGAAGAGGTATTTTGTCCATCTCATTTCCCCTGGAGGCCAGAGGCCAGCAAGCTAGGTAATGTTGCCACCAGGAGCTCCTGCTCTGCACCCCCCCTACTCTGAGATTTGCATTTTGGGGGTTTCCTTTGGGAGAGTAACAAAGCTACCAGCTTCCTTATTCTTCACCCCAAGAACTTTAAGTCAAATCCTATCAATAGGCAGTACCCCACCACTAAAATTTTAATTTTTTTAAGGAAATAAAAAGTGATTATTTTCCAAGTAGATGGAAACTTGGGCATTTTGTTTTTGTTTTTGTTTTTTCTTGATTTAAAAAAAAAAAAAAAAAGATCCGTTGTTTCTTGTCAACATCTTTGACTCAATCACAGAAGCTTCTCTTTCCCTGGCCAAAATGGCTTTTTATTTCTGGACTTGAGACAAATTCTCTTCCCTTTATAATACACACTAAACCAGATTCATTTTCCTTGTTTTTGTTGAATCTCCGAGAACTGTGATCCTTTTTATAGCACTCATCTGAATGTATAATACACTCTCACTTGTGACACTGATTCTTACTGTCTTGCCCCTAGAAAGCAGCAAGTATGCCTCATTGCTGCATATTCCTTTTGCTTAGCACAATTCCTGACCCACAAGAAGGATTTAATAGTATTTGCTGATTAAAGGAACAAAGGAATATGAGACTTAAAGAGGTTAAGTAATTGCTCAAAATGTCACACAGATATGACATGTTTCTAAATATAAATTCTGCACTGTTGCTTCTGTTTTTTCCAACCTGGCTGCATCCCAAACCAATTAAATCAGATTCTCTGGATATGGAATCTTCGTATTGGTATTGTTAAGTTCCTCCAAATATTCTAAGTAGAACTAGGGCTGAGAGCCACATTCTATATGTTGCACTCTTGTCTAATATTTTGGTATAAAATCTTCTAGTATAATAAAGCACAGTAATTGAGGAAGTCAAAATAAACTTACAAATTGGTAGAAAGGGGCGCCTGGGTGTCTCAGTGGGTTAAAGCCTCTGCCTTCAGCTCAGGTTATGATCCCAGGGTCCTGGTATCTAGCCCTGCATCTGGCTTTCTGCTCAGCAGGGAGCCTGCTTCCTCCTCTGTCTCTGCCTGCCTCTCTGCCTACTTGTGATCTCTGTCTGTCAAATAAATAAATAAAATCTTTTAAAAACAAATAAAAAAACAAATTGGGAGGAAAACACAAGTAATGAAAAATGCCTAGTTTCATGTAATGAAATTTCAAAAGGAACTTGCTACCTAACTAGGCTGTGAGATGTTTTGGTAACTCTTGTTGGGTGGGCAGGTAAGGTACAAATACTGAATTAGGATAGTTAGAACTCAAGCTACATGAATGACTCTATGATTTCATATGTCTCAGAATATCTGTAAATTTAAAATTTACAAAATTTAAAAAATTCAGTAATATTATATATATAACATATATAATAATAATACTAAAATTATAAATTTTAAATTTACAAAATTTAAAAAATTTAGTAATAATAATACTAAAAACGATGATAGTGAATATTTGTTAAAAGTTTACTGTGGGCCAAGAACTATCTTAAAGAATTTATACTATCATATTAATGCTTGTAAGCCTAAAAAAGAACTTGATCTTGCTGTTATAATTAATAGCCCCAAACAAAGACACAGATTAGTAATCCTATACAAGGTAATTAACCAGAAATTATTAAAACAGAAATTCAGACTCAAGCAGTCTAACTTTGAAGCCTAGTTTCTAGGTCATTTGTTTCTAGTCATCCATACAGATTTTCGTTATTTACCTAACAACTGGATGCTATCTTCTGTTATTTTTTAGACATGCATATATGTTTTCAGATAAAAAAATAAAATTGGGGTGCCTGGGTGGCTCAGTGGTTTAAGCCTCTGCCTTCAGCTCAGGTCATGATCTCCGGGTCCTGGGATCGAGCCCCACATCAGGCTCTCTGCTCAGCAGGGAGCCTGCTTCCCCCTCTCTCTCTGCCTGCCTCTCTGCCTACTTGTGATCTCTCTCTGTCTATCAAATAAATAAATAAAAATATTTAAAAAAATAAAAAATAAAAAAAATAAAATCATTAGGCAAGAAGAGATTAAGCTTAGTTCTTCTTTTAAAAATTGAGAGACTATCACTGTATATTTGAAATAGCAAAGGATGAAACGGTTTTGTTGGTTTAAGATATTAAAGAGATATGCTTGATCTTTCTTTTGAATGACTGAAAGACCAGTTCAGGTGCAACTTTTCAAAACCTCAACTCGGGAATTTCAATAAAATAAGGATATCTAATGATCTTCTAAATAACATCACCAACAATTTTTAAGGATAATAAAATACTTTCTTTGTCTGAATCTTCCTAGATTTTTTTGTTATTAAATCTTTACTAACCCCACAGTTGAATTACTTTTTGTTCTTAGACGCTAGTATGAGTTTTCTTATATGTATCATGTGAGTAAACAAATTGCATGTATATGTCTCAATAGGAAACAGTTGTATTGGGGATCATATTATCTAATGACCTTTTCAAAACCTATATACCCTCCAAGGGTATATAATAAGGTAAATATCTTTGCTTTTCAGTTGGAAAAAAAAAATAGAGTATCTTCCTGATTAACTTTATGAACTTCTGTAGCTTATCTTTAATACCTCAGTTTTCGCCTCTCTAAAGTGGAAGAAATTGTGCCAATTTCAACAGATTCGATGAGAGTGAAATGCAAAAATTATCTAAAATACTTGGCATAGTTCCTGGTTCTCAACATATGTTAAGCAAGTTTTGATTGCCTTTCTGGTTCCCTCTTTTATTCTTTGTTTCATCATCTTTAAAATGGAGTCACTGCAACTCCACAGCTTAATCCATAGTGGGGTCATGAAGATAAAAGTGAATTAATATATGTTCAAATGTTATGAAAACTATCATTTACTATTTGCACTGATCACTGTTAGTCATCTCCCTTCTAATTATTTAGTTGCCTATCACTTTTGGGTTGCTCTTACATCTTGAGTCTCCAGAAATAAGTAAAGAACATGTCTTGGGGCAACTGAATGGCACAGTTGTTTAAGCATCTGAATCATTATTTCGGCTCAGGTCATGATCTCAGGATTGTGAGACTGAGCCCTGCATCAGGCTCATTGCTCAGTGGGGAGTCTGCTTGGGATTCTTTCCCTTTCTCTCTTTCTGCCCCCTGCCACTTTTTCTCTTTCCCACACACTCTCTCACTCTCTCTTTCAAATAAATAATTAAATGAACACTAAAATATGTGTCTACTCTGTTGAAGACACTGTAGAAATATTACTAAGAAGAAAAAAGAGTCTTCATAAAGTTTAATACATCCCAATGTTTTCCCAGGGAGACAAAATACTAGAATGCGGGAGAATGTTGCCGTAGTAATTGTCATTTACATGCCGTTCAGATCTGTTCTCATCTTCCCACACAGATCCAGAATTAAGTAGCAATGGAGGTCACTGTATAGCCAAAGAGTATCTCCCTTCTTCCCTGCTTAGTCCTACGTGGGTCTAAGTTCCCTGTTGCCATTGTCTATAGAAGGGGAATATTTCTACTGGAATCAGGGAAACTGACCCATTTCTCCTCTTAGTCCAGTTTATTAGGCCAGGCTCGTTCAATTCTCTTTCTTCAGAAATATCTACTTCTTCTCCATGTATACATTATTTTGATTCCATTTGGAACTTTTACTACAATGATGAACTGCTTGTGCTTGCATTTTTCTTTACTAGAAACACATAAAGAGAAAGGATGCCAACTTTGGTGTGAAGTTAGACCAATGGCTCTTAATAATAAAAGCATTTTTCCCTGAATAAATCGTGTTTGCATTCATCTGAAAAAGAGAAGAGCTATGTCTGACAAAGCATATTTTTATTATGAAGTTCTCAATAAATAGGACAAAGAACAGACTGAGGAAATCTCTTTTGTTTAGGAGTACATTTATACAATTATTAATAAAAGGAATATTGACTTCAAATAAAAGGCATAGTGCCTAGTTATTTTTTATATACATCATCAATAACTATAGTTAGGTTTCGCCCCAATACTTTAGGCTAACAGAAATAATAGACTTAACTTTCCCAGGGAGTAGGAGTGAATTCTTATGTAACCAATTTAATGGAACTGATTAATGCTTCATCACAGATCAAAATAATAGTTTGGCAAATATGTCCTTCTGTACATGATTTTTTAAAAAAAACTTTTTAAAAAATTTCAGTCAGCTGGAATATGCAATTTATAGGAACAAAGGTATCTTTTATTTAGCCAAGAGGGAAAAACTGGCGACAAGGATCAGTGCCTTGACTTTAGGAGTAGGAAGATAGGGGTTTAGTCCTATAATTTGGAAGGCACACTGTAGAAATGTAAAACTTCTCCTGAGTGTGCAATTTTATATTTACCTGTGATCCAGATCCTCATTTTGCAAGCCCATTTAGACAGAGACTGCTTCGTTTAGGCCAGAGGAGCAGGCTTACCCACCAAAAATCATGCAAAATCAGCAGGAATTTTAAACCTTAGCCAAGAGATGTAAACTTCAGGGCTACAGTATCCACAGTTTAAAACAATAAGGGCTTCTTCAAAAAGTACTCAGGCGATTTAAGAACAGAATTCATCCAGAAATCATCCTGATAATTTTCTTCCCTAAACAGAAAACAAATTGGTGGTGATTTTCTATTTCCCTGATGCTATTTCAAAAGTAGTTTTTACATCTTTGTTATAACAGTTAGTGGTTTATACTGAGATTGATCTATGTTTGTTTAAAGGTTTGTTTTGTTTTATTGATTTTCTTTTTCTTTTTCCTTTTCTTTCTTTCTCCAAGTTTTGTTTGTTTTGTAACAAAGTGATGACGTATTGAAAAGATCAGGCAGGGCCTTTTTGCTCAGGTAGAACTGAGTTCCAGTTACTCTCCTGCCTGTGTGATTTTGTATAAGCTTTCTAGACTTTCTGAACTCGAAATTCTCATTTATAAAACCTGTGTAATAAAATCTATCTTGCAATGCTAGAGATTAAAGTCAGCATAATACCTGACACTTAGCCAGTGCTTTACTATCATTATCTGAGCAAATGAAATGAAGACCGACACTGATGAGAATCCAGCAAGGTGTGTTCTTCTGAGGCATAAGGGATGACTGATGAGATGTCTATGCATTTTTCAAATTCAAAAAATGTTTTCCAGATCCCTAAAATATCCATGATGCTTTGGATTATTGCAATAATAAAACAATAGATTTGGGGGGCGGGGAATAAGCATTTGTTTATCTCAGTGACTCCTGCTGTTTTCCTTAAGAATTTCTTAAACTGTTCTATTGAAACTTTTTCTGAAACTTTTATTCCTTGTCCCACTATTTTTTTTTCCCCTTCAGAGCACCCTTATATCAAGCAAGTGAAAGACAATTTATCCTGAATCATTCTAGCATGTCAAGAGTTCTATTTAGTGTCGTGGTGAATAAAACGACAGCTCCCAAATCCCTGTCCTGTTTTTGGTCAGGATTTTCCATCCACAGTTCAAATGAAACTTCAGCATTTTCCTTAATGTCCAAAGTAATTTGGCAAACAGAATTTGGAAGAAGAATCTTTCTGCTTCTGCTATGCATGGCCCAGATGCTCCATAAATATTATTTAGCATCTCCATGGTGCATTCTGTGTGCACTCTGCTTATAATCATTGCTATGGCCATTAGCATAAAAATGCTTTTCTCCAGTCTTTTTTTCCATGCTTTAGCTTTGAAATTTTATCCTTATTCATAGTTCAAGAACTTTGCAAACAAATAAGATGCACCACAGAATACTTTAGGCAGCTTCGATCCCAGTACTAATCTGTACTTTGTAGCATGAAACGAAAATCAAGCAAGCATATGGCCCAAGACTGTAACAAAAATGATATTATGCCATAAAACATAAAAACGGAAATGTTTATTAAGGTCACTGACTCTTAAACTATTGTTGATTTCTCTTACAAAATTTAAGTTCAGTCATAAAAATAGACATATTTGTCCTGTTACATGTATTATATAGAATGTATGTGTAAATTAATATATGTATATTATATATGTCTATTTGTGTGTATATAGCATAGTGTACATTTGTCTCATCATATATATTTTACTTACTATGTATGAATTTAGTTAAATATTTAAATATTTAATTTTATATATACTATGTATTTAGCTTACTGTATATATATAAAACATTAACAGTATATTTATATATGCACATACGTATATACTCTTGTGTTTCTTTTTTATTTTTATATTGATCCTATATTTTATATAAGATGTTAATAGAAATATCTGAAGGAAATTGCAAAGTAAAGGCAAGCATAGGATTAGTACGGAGAAATGTATACCTAGAGTCCTTTATAAGTTTATAAACGTGAGGTAAACATTTGTTGGGAAACAATGTAAAGAGAGGGACACAGTCTGTCACAGAAGCCATGGTACTCACAGGAGAAAACCAAGTAAATTGCCCAGAACAGATTTTTCTGATTCTGAGCCTTGAGGGCACCTTTTTCTGTGAAGTATAAAAAAAATATAAAAGATGAAGTAGACAGAGAGAATAAGATTTTTTTAATATACATATTTTGACCATTGAGATTACACACAAAATATCTAACTTTTAATGTGTGGCCCGCTTTTTCTTCGATGGATCTCTTAGGCAAAATACAAGAAAATGCAAATCGTTGAGTCATTTTCCTCTATGGAATATTATATCCACATTCAGAAGTGCCCTATATTTTAATAGAGGCATCTTATTTCACTTAACAGACATAATTTTAAATATTTGTGTGAGAATCACATTTGGGTAAGAGAGGGTCTCTTTTTAAGTAATATGCTGTTTTTATTTATAATCTCACAGTTGGGCCCATTGATAAACAGAAGTTCTCTATTTTAATGAAGTTTGTAGAAAGGAAGCAGGGGTAAAGACAACCAACTCATTAAAAAAAGAAAAACAAAAATGTTTACTTTATAAAAAAATGGCAACCACATAGCCCATAAACCTGTCAATATGTTCTCAATATCATCAGTTGTCAGTAAATACAAATTATGATAACTATCAGATGTAACTACACATCCATCATAATGACTAAAACAGAAGACCACACATGCATTTATTAGAAGAAATATATACAAGAATATTAATAGCAGCATTTATCATACGGGCTGCAAAATTGAAACCATCTGAATGTCCATCCACAGTGTAATGGATACATGTGTTGTGGTATATTCATTCCATGAAATTTGATATCACAATAAAATTTCACAAACTCCAGCTAAATAAGACAATATGGGTTTCCCTCACAAACATAACGTTAAGAAAATCAGACCTACAAAAGGACATACTACATGATTCTTTTATGTACAGTTCAAAAATAGGCATCAGTAAGTAGTACAGAGAAAAGACAGAACACTAGTTTAGCTTTAGGTGGTGATTGGGACATAATGATGGAGGAAGCTTGAGGGAAGTTTCCAGGGTGCTGGTAATATTTGACTCATGGCTGTGCTGATGGAAAACTTTATCTAGCTGTACACTTACCATTTGTGCATTTTTTGGTAATTCAACGTAAGTGCTTAAAAATTTCAAAATTAAGGGAACTTCCTATATAGATTAAATCAACTTCATTAATAAAGCAAAAAAATGAAACAGAGAATAAAGCCTCCAAAGTGTGTGCAGCTTTGCTGTGTATGGCAATTCCTCACAGTTACTCGGATGGCTGTCCTTGATATTCACCTCTCTTATGGCAATGATTCCACTGTGTTGCATTTATCTATTATATCTTTGTCACTTTGATTAGCCTGGAAATTCCTTTTGGGAAAGGAAAGCAAAATTACAAATATAGGAAACACTTTTCTGTACTGTGCTGTGCTCTTTAGAAATGGGCCTCTAAGCAAGGCCCACCTTTCCTGTGGTGTGTGCTAGAATCCCTCTACCCAGCCTCGAATCCCTCTACCCAGCCTCCAGGTACCTAGCAACTATCACTGAGCCCATTCCAGTAAGCAGGTCTGGGCTCCATGACTCTGCCTTCAAACCTACCCACTCCTACCACCATCAAGACTGGGCAAAGTGTGGACTCTAAAGACAATCAGATGATTTCTCTTGGAATTTTGTGACATGGGTTCAAAACTAGAAGTCAGTGATCTGTTTGTTTGTTTCTGGTCATGAGAAAAATATGTGTTTTCTTAGCTAAAACAAACTTTCTTCTGTGAGGTGCACGGTGGAACAGAAAGACTAGTTAGCATAAGACCATGATACCTTGAAAGCTAGAGAAAAGTAACTTCCTTTGTTTAGATCTTTCTTTTTCTCCTTCTAAGTAGCTCCATGTAAAGCCAAACTTCTCTTCTTGTCTCTACCATCGGCCCTGGATATCGAAGCATCATTTTAATTTAATACAGTTTCACCGTCTTCTATTACTTGCAAAACCAAGCCAAATCCTCACCTGAAAACATATATATGTTGTTCCAATACTTTCTTGAGGTTTAGAGATTTGACCCGTATATGCATACTTATCTTTAAAATTCATACTGCATTGATTTTGTTTTTCTGAATTTAAATAAAGTCACATCATGATGTCTTACCTCCCTCAGATTAACCACAAATAAAACCTGGTTTTCTAAAAGGTGAGGTTCTTGAAAGCAAGGGAATCTTACTTCATCTTTTTATTCCCAATATGTAGTAGGATTTGATAGAAAGAAAACTTCCAAGTTTGTTGACCAGATAAATGAATACATAATCCTCACGTGCAGAAAGTTTACCCAACTGGTGTGATGGTGGCATTGGCTGTTCTAAGGGAAGAATTTAGGATAAAACCTTGGGGGGTTTGCTAAAGGGTAAGGTAAACTCTTAACAGGAATGAAGAGGAAGGAGCCTGGGTGATTTCCTTCTGCTGAGAAACTGGCTCCGTAATTCCAAAAATAACATCAATTTTGAAAAGTATATTTGCTGTCCAAATAGTAGCCAACTTTTCAAAAAAATACTTCTGTGGATTCAGAGAACAAAATGTGGCCGTTAAAGGAGGCTGTTTGGAAGTTTACATTTGAAAAACAAATTTCCTCTCTTATTTCTGCTTACGTTTGTTCCAGAATGCCTAATTTGAAGGCTCGTGATTTGCTGAGGTAATGTGGCAGACCGAGTGTCCATACAGCTGTGTGTTTATGTCTGAACTACAGACAGGAGGATGTGTCCATAAAACATGAGAATATGATTACCAAAGCTTGGAAATGAACAACACTCTGTAAGCAGACACATGATAGGCAATGCTCAACCTACCATCGGCCCTGGATATCGAAGATAGTGCAGAACACTCAATTTCAATTTTAATTTCCAGAGTGTTTAATTTATTGAAAACTAGGAAACAGCTGCTATTTATTATTTATTCCACCTTTATGCAGTCTTTCATCTTTCACTGAAACCCCATAGTTTCCTTAAGATAAGGAAAGCCTGTGCCAATAAGTAAGTAAGTAAGTAAGTAAGGCAGACATACACTCTTACATGGCCAAAAAGTAGCTCTCCTCTGTCCTAACCACTTTTTTTGTTGTTGTCGTTGTATTGGAAGGAAACTATAGGTGGGTTTAAGAGACAGGGAAAGAAGATGATGGAATGGAGTAAGACATGGATCTAAACTGTAAGATCCAAAGTACACTGATGCATCACAATCTTTCCTGGGGTCATGATAATGACAGTGTCAGAGACAATATTCAACTTAGTGCACATTTTATATCGTTTCCATTTTAAAATGAATTCTATACTTTGCTTTAAGATACATTTATGTGATGCTCTTCAAATTAACTTGCATTTTTCAAACGGTCTTTGAGAGAAGCTGAAGCTGTGGTCAGGATGCCAGAGAAAGGTCAAGTGCGGGAGCCGTCACATTGTACTGAAAGTGAACTTCCTCCTTCATTTATCTGACAAAAGATAAAACATTTTAAATAACTGAAATGAAAGGTTCTTGGATATCATTAGTGTCATTCTTCATGGCTGAACAAACCTGAAAGTCCACCTCAGGTGTTTCTTATTTGCTCTTGAAGGATTATTGGCTTGCTGGAATCAAGTTGATGTGTCCAGTGTTTGGGACAAAAGTAGAGTTTGGAAATGACCGGGTTGTATACATATTTCTGTTGTAATTTTATTAAACTCAGCTCTTCTGAGAAAATTGCTAACAGTCTTCAGGAAAAGCACCTGGATGGCTCAGCCGGTTGGACACTTGACTTCAGCTCAGGTCATGATCCAGCATCCAGGTCCCTGAGTGGGGAGGAGTCTGCTAGTCGCAACACCCTTCCCCTGCTCATGCTTTCTCTCTCTCTCTCTCTCAAATAAAATACTCCTTAGTTAAAAAAAAAAAAAAAAAGTTCTTCAGGAAATGTAAGAACTTGAAGGTGTTCCCCCTTGAGGATGGGGAAAAGGGATAATGAGAATAGAAAAAAGGCTAAAGCTGCCTTTCCAAAGGGTCTGGTCTACATGAGGTATATATGCCTTATATGGAATAAGTGATGGGGGTAGGACACTGAAAGTTTCATGGTCATTTTTCCTCTTTATCTTCTGAAAATTCCAAAAATCATTCATCCCATTGAAAAAGGTTG
Organism: Mustela nigripes; assembly: GCF_022355385.1. NCBI lineage: Eukaryota > Metazoa > Chordata > Mammalia > Carnivora > Mustelidae > Mustela > Mustela nigripes. Next base: position 44,355,077 of record NC_081565.1, on the reverse strand, counting down.
GTCTCAATTTATGTCTCTTTGTTCTAAGAGGAGCCATGCATTGAGCACACAGATGTTGTAATGCAGAACATGGATATATGATCTGATAAGAGATTATTGTTGTTCTGCTATTGTAGTTCTTTTGCTATATCTTAGTCCAAGAGACAGTTTATGTTAGAAGATAATGTTTAGAAGTTTAGATAATGTTAAGAAGTTTAGATGAATTTTCCACTGTTCATGATTTGTGAGGCCATACAAAGGAAAGGTTTATATCAAAACTGTACCCAAAATTCAGAATCTCTGGTGTTTAGGAAATACTGTAAATATAGGTATTGCTCAGAAGATGCCCAATTCCTTAAATGGATGTAGTTGGATTTAAGTGGACTCCCTTTTTTACAGCTCAACATATGATAATTGTATAATTTTAGTTTTGTTTTTAAATAGAGGTTATAGTGATTTGTTTTTGGAAGTAAAATGGTATAATGATTATGGAGTGTAGAGTTAGATTTTAATCCTATCTACTAAGTGGGTCAGGAAATCTTTTAATATTTCAATATCTTGGCCTAAATAAGGATATGATATCTAATTCATAAAGTTTATGATGATAAGTAAGTTCTATAAAATGTTTAAATTCCCTGTCAGTGATAATGATACATAAATGTTTACATATATTTTCCTTATATTTAGAAAGATAATACTTATATAATTCCACACAAAAATGTGAATGAATATGTTAATATTAGGTAATAAGAGGTAATCAAAGTAAATAGTTATTGATAGCTTTTACCCTAAGAAAAGCATTTAGTGGAGATTTCTCACGTGATCCTTATCATAACCTTATGAGATAAGTGCTACTTTTATAATCTTACAGAAGATTATAATGAGGAAAAAAGTTATTGTATACATTTTTTTAAAAAAACATTTTTTAAAAAACCACTCCTGGTGGGTTTTTTGCTTATTTAATTTTTAAAATTTTTCCTTCAGTATAGTATCATTTTACTTCAACCAAAATAATATCCTTAAACATTTATTATTACAGTTAAGCTCTGCTGATAGGAAATACCTCAAAATGCAATCTTATTTGGAAATAGGGCAGTTGCAGACGTGGTTCGCTGAGATGAAGTCATACCAGAACTGCCCGGGTCTCTGCTCCAATAGATGACTTATGTCCATATGAAAGAATGACACGTGAAAACACATATACACACGCAGGAAGAATACCATGAAATCATGAAGGCAAAGATTTGGGTGACTGGCTCTTCTGTAAGCCAAGGAATGCTGAAAATGGCCAACAAACCACCAGACCGAAGAGGGCTGGGGGGAGAGGCATAAAACAAAAAGTTTCTTTCATAACTCTCAGAAGGAGGCAACCCCGTTGAACCTTGATGTCGAACTTCTAGCTTCCAGAACTGTGAGTTAATTTCCAATGTTCAAGTCACCCAGTTGATGGTATTATGTTACAGCAGCTGTAGCAAACTAATACACATGGTTTTACCTCCAGTTGTATTTATGGCTATCTTCACTAGATAAATAATTCAGAGGTGACAGTTTATTTTATTTTTCTTTTGTTGCAACTGCAAGCACTTAAAAGAGGATCTTCCATTGTTTTCTGATACAACATTAGCGGCTACTCAATTACATTTCCAGGTATAAGTTATGTGTCCTTTATCTCTGACCACACACAAAATTTTTCTCTTTTTATTTGGTATTTGGTAGTTTGGCTATCATGTGTCCAAGTCTGTTTTTCTTGTGTATTGCTTACTTGAGGTTTGCTAAGCATCATGTTTCTGAAAGTAGATGTTTTTCAGGAAACTTAGAAAAACTTCACCCATTATTTTAACAAATAATTTTTTTTTTAGGACTCCTATTACATATATATCAGGTTATTTGATACTGTCTCACATGTATCTGAATCTTCCTTCTTTTCTTCTGGGTGTTTTTCAAGTCGAATGCTTTGCATTGATTTGTTTTCAAGCTCACTGCAACTTCTACCTTCTCACATAGATCATTAAACCCATTTGGTGGATTTCTCATTCCATTTTCCGTTTTAAATTTTCCATCTTATAATTATCTTTCCTCTGCTAAGCTTCCTTATTTGATTGCTCGGGAAGACTGTATTTATTTTTTAAAATATTTTTGGAGTTTACTTGGGACACCTTTATTAAGACAAAATTTATATGCCACTTAAAGTATACAATATAATTATTTTTTCTAGTAAATTTGTGGTTATACAGTCATCACCACAATTTAAATTTAAAACATTTCAAACTCCATAAAAGGAACACCATATCCATTATCATTCCCTTCCTACTTCCCAACAGTATCCCAGAGGCAACCATAAATTTCCTTTCTTTCTATGGTTTTGCCTGTTCTGGGTACTTAATACAAATGGAGTCATATAATATGTGATCTCTTGTGACTGTTTTCCTTCACTTGGTAAGTGTTTTCATCTATGTTCACGAATATCAATATTTATTTTTATTGCCAGTAATACTCCATTGTATGCATGGTTTATATTCATCCAGTTTTCAGGTAATAGGCATTTGAGTTGTTTCTATTTTTTGGCTATTATAAATAATGCTGCTATGAACATCTGTGTGCAAGCTTGTGTATAGATATCTACTTTTTTCTCTTTTCTTGTGTGTACACCTGGGGATGGCATTAGTCACAGTCTCCTATTGTTGCAGTAACAAGTTACCACACACATATCGGCTTAAGTCAACACGTATTTATTATCTCACAGTTCTAGAGGTCCTGGGTTTTACCAGGAAAAAGTTCAAGTTGCCAGCAGGGCTGTGTTCCTTTTGGAGCCTGTAAGAAAGAATCTTAGTTTTTTCAGGTTTTGGAGACAATCTGTATTCCTTAGTTCCTGTGCCCTTTTCCCATCTTCAAATCCACAAGGTCAAGCTTGCAAATGAGCTTCCCGTTGAGTCTTCTGCTTCCCTGCTTCACTTATAGAGGTCCTCATGATTACATGGGGCCCACCCAGGTAGTCCAGAATAACCTTCCCATCTTGAATTCCTTAGCTTCATCCATCTGCAGAGTCCCTTTTGCCTTGTAAAATAGCATATTTCCAGGCTCTGCAGATTAGGACGTGTATATGTTTGGAGGACAGGGAATTATTCTGCCTACCTATTCTGCCTACCACACTGTGTCATATGCTAACTCCATGTTTAACTGCATAGGAACTGCTTATTTTCCAAAGTGGTCATTACATTTAGCATCCATACCGACAATATAATGGCTTTAATTTCTCTACATTCTTACCAACACTTGTTTATTGTCCATCTTTTTGATAACAGCCATCCTAGTGGGTGTGAAGTGTTATCTTTTTGTGATTTTAATTTGCATTTTCCTAATATCTAATGATGTTTATGAGCCATTAATATGCTTTTACAGGCTTTTTTTTTTTTTTTTTAAATAAAGGAATGTCCGTTCGTATCCTCTGTTCATATTTTAATTTGTTGTCCTATTTGGCCATCTTGACATAATGGTTACTTTTATTCCCCTGGAGTATAGGTCACATTTTCTGTTTGCGTTTTTCTTAAGTTTTGATTGTGAACTACTCCTGCTGATAATTACATATGGAGGCTCTCGGTAGTGTTATCTTCCTAGAAAGACACTAATTCTAGCTAGTTGTCCTTGTAGTGGTTGATCACTTTTCACTTGTGTAGACTGGACCTTTTGCTTTAAAATGGCTGTTTCTAAAAAGCCCAAAGAGTTTTTAGGACCTTCTAACTTGGAGGTACTAAATACCCAAATGTTGGTTTATGTTTGGTACTTGCAGTTGGCTTTAGGTTTTAATTGGACAGGTCCAAAAAGAGACTTTTTCTACAATACGGTTTTTATTCCCAAACCTTGGCCCTTCTTGTGTCTCTGATAAATCACTAAGGCATAATGAAACTGTGTATGTCTGTTCCATTTTCAATCCTGTAGCAGCTACTTTTGGAAAACTTTGTGTAAACTTATCCTGCATGTGTGTAGCCCAGCTATAGTCTGGGGAATTGCAGGGGACCCCATATAGGCTTCTGGAATGCCATCCACATATCTTTGAGTTTTGTCCAGTCCCTTCAGTTATTTCAAATTGAGAATGCTTCCCCAGCTCAGTGGGAATTCTGGGTTCAGCTAGATTCTAACTCTCTGGACCGTAGTTGGAAAATTGTTCCCAGGTAGAAAAAAATGCAATTATAGAGATTGCTCAAAGTTTCCTTATTCTCAGGAATTATATTATTCTAGTGCCCCCTGTTTAACATTGGAAAAATTTTTGCCTCCCATATTTTCCCCAAGACTGGTTATTTACAACTGAACACTAGTCTACCATCAGTTACTTTGTCATAACTGGAAGTAAGACAGAAGCTTTTGATAAGTATCTTAAATGATAGTCATCCCAATGTTTCTGAACACTGGAAATACTATAACCTTTTCTAAGATATGTAGTAATTTCTGTTGATTTAAGTTTTATTGTCTGATATGCTTTAGGTAGATAGATTCATGGCAGTGCTCATAGTGAACATAGTGGAACATTTTAAACACTTTTTAGTGGCAAATAAGGATCCAGATCTAAATTAAAATATAACCATTTGTACTTGTAACAGTGCATATACAGTAAAATTGTGTGTGTGTGTGTGTGTATGCACTCACGCACGTAATTAAATAACAAATAATTCACAACTTCTCTCCTGGACCAGGGCTGATATCTTTGGAAATGAATTTTAAGAACATTACAGTCTCTGGGGCACCCAGCTGGCACAATCCATTGAGGACCGCTCTTGGTTTCAGCTCAGATCATAATCTCAGGGTCATGAGATCAATTGAGTCCTCCTGTCGGGCTCTGAACTCAGCACAGGTCTGCTTAAGATTCTCTCTCGCTCTCCCTACTCCTCTCCCTGTTCTGTCTCTCAGTCTCTCTCAGTCTCAAATAAATACATAAACCTTTAAAAAAAATAACATTCTAATCTCATTAAATTGGGGTGGGGGATATGAGATAAATACTTTACTGAATCCAGCAAATGATATAACTATAATATTTTCTAGAAAGAGATAATACTATAAATAATTCAGTTTGACTCCTTTCTCACTTAACAGTTTTTAGACAACTTTATATGTCACATATGCAGATTAATAATATTCTTTTTGAAATTTTTCATAAAACTGCATTGTATTAATATACCATGAAAATTTTATCAAATTCTCTTTTGATAGACATTTAGACTATTTCCATTATTTCCTATTATAGTTATCTAAAAAATGAAATTCTTATATCTACATCTGTGTACTGTATGTATATTTCAGAAATATTTCCAGAAATTAAATCATATAAGAACAGTAATCATATTTTAAAATATGAAACACAGTGACATCTTGCCCTTTAAAAAAGTAGATAAACACTCTCACTATGTTTATCTAACAATAAACATTTAGGTATTGTTAGATAATGTTTGTCTAACAATTAATTAGAGTGACTGCTTCCAAAGGCAAACAGAATTTGATATGCTTTTCATTTTTCCAATCTGTTAGAAGGGATAAGACTCTTTTTTGTTTTTGCTATGATTATTTCTAATTTTGCTTAAATTTCTATGTTTAGTATTTTATTTTTATTCCAGTAATTTATTTTTATGTTTTGTATTCATATTTTTGATATACATGTACTATTTTAATATGATGTATGTGTAAGGACAAAGTTAGATATTTAATTTTCATTTTATAATCTCAGTCATCATGCAGTTGTCAGAAGTCTGGAATTTTTTTTTCTTTTTAGCTTTTTTTTTCCTCTTCTTGTACCCATAAACAATATATCTTTAATTACTCTTAAGTATATGTTAATATCTGATACAAATACTTCCCTGTTGCTTTTTTAGAATTTTACTATCATGTGTACTTTTTACCAGTGAGGCATTTAAATAATTTCCTCAAGCTCTAAAATATATTTTAAAATTTTGTTTAATGCTGCATTTAGTTTATAGATTTAAGAGAACTAATATATTTATTCTATTGAGTTATATGATCTGAGAAAAGGTTTTATTTTTCCCTTTTTTGTAGGTTTTCATTTAGTGTTTAATATCCTCTTAATATACATAATAAATATTGCTTCTATATTTCCTCCCAAGTTTTTCACTGTTTTTACTTGTCAATAAAATTAATATATTTTTTAAGTATAGCAGTAAACTCACTACCATCTGTCATTAGGAAAAATATTGTTTTATATAACTTTCACAACCAACCACCATACTTTTTTTTACATTTCTTATAATTTTCTTTTTTAAGTTTTCCAAATATACGGAAATCTTCTCTCCATTTACAATAGTATATTCTACTTCCTAGTATCCTTTCTTATGATAATAATATATATTTACTTACAGTTTACTAAGATATTAATAAGGCATGGATGTTTGATTTTGTCAAGTAACAGGCCAGCATCACACTGATGACCATACACTCTTTTGATCTATTAATTTGATGTATTTTAATAACATATTTCTCAAAATTGGCATAGTTTCAGTCTTTTAAAGGAAGCCTGTTTTTCATGTCATTATTAGATATTGACACATCTACTCTTACTTCTTGAGTCTGTGATAACATGTACGGATGTTCATATCTAATGTATTCTCTCTCTGGAGATTTGGAGACATTCTGTGCTTTATTAATCAACGGTACTTTGGATGTCGAGCCCTTATCTTCATGTGTGTCTCTTCATCTTTCCTTCCTTTTCGGTAGTGATCCGGCAAGACAAATGTGCTTTCTTTCTCTTTGTTACTCCTCCTTGAATGAAGTCCATTCTTTCTGTTCCTTTAGAATTCTCTTTTGCTCTTCTCTCCATCTAGTTATGCTGTGTTTCCATTAGATTTTAGTTAAAATACTGGATTTTGATTGTTCCAAACACCTTTTGCTCAGAGGTTAAGGAATGAGAGGAAATGAACTGGAGTGCCCAAAGTCTCCATTTAGATACGTTGTCCCAAGACATCTTTCTGCAAAATACAATGAATTCTTTGTACCTCCTTCAGTATTTAATAGTTTCTTCTTGATTGGAGACAAGTCCTAAAGCTTGAAATCAACACCTATTTCACACAGATCTTTTGTTATTTGCTGTTTATTTAAGTCTGCTATTTATCTCTGCAAAAAGGAGTGAGATATGTACTTCTCTCTTTATCCCATACGTTTTGACAAGCCTCTAAAGTGATGATTTAGGTAGGTAGTTGTGGTGGCAGAGAGGGAGGGAAGGGGAGGGGAGGAAAAGTAACAGAAAGGTGGGTTTGCCCCTCTGGAGCAAGAAAAGAAAGTAGGTGACCTACCTTAATTTATTTGTCAACTGGATCTCTTTATATAGTGGAAAAATTTGTTTAAGTTTTTATTTAAATTCCAATTAGTTAATATACAGTATAATACTACTTTCAGGCATATAATATAGTGATTCAATACTTCTATATATCACCCTCTGCTCATCACAAGTATACTCCTTAGTCCCTATTACCTATTCAACCCAGCCCCCCTACCCACCTCCCCTTCAGTTACCTTCAATTTGTTCTCTGTAGTTAAAAGTCTCTTTCTTGGTTTACTTCTCTCTCTCTGTATTCCCTATGCTCTTTTGTTTTGTTTCTTATATTCCACATATGAGTGAAATCATATGGCATTTGTCTTTCTCTGACTGATTTACTTTGCTTAGCATGATATTCTTTAGCTATATCCATGTCATTGCAAATCCAAGATTGCATTCTTTTTCATAGCTGAGTAATATTCTATTGTATATTTATACCACATCTTCTTTATCCTTTCATCAGTTGATGGACACTTGGGCTGGTTCTATAAATTGGCTATTGCAGATAATGCTGCTAGGAACATTGGGGTGCTCATAGCCCTTTGAATTGTTATTTTTGTATTCTTTCAGTGAATACTTAGAAGTGCAATTGCTGGATTATAGGGTAGTTCTGTTTTTAACTTTTTGAGGAACTTCTGTACTGTTCTCCAGAGTGGCTGCACTAGTTTGCATTCCCACCAATAGCACAGGAGAGTTCCTCTTTCTCCACTGGGAATTATTTAGTAATCCTGATATTCTGTAGAGGATCACTGGTTGTGGAAGTCTAATTTAAGAATTTGGTCCTATGTGTTAGCTTATCTTCATTTTACTCCTTCCTGGAATCCACAGAAATATCAAAGATCTCTGGTTCTGTTCAGTGTCTGATGATATAGTCCTTTCTAAAAGTAAAATAAAAATTATCTAGCACAAATCCACTATTCTTCATTGGTAATGAGATGGGATTTAGATTTCTCTCTTGTCTCCAAATCCCCTTCTTCTCTCTATTACATTCCTAACAAGAGCTATGTTATAGTGAAAATGTAATAGATGAAGAAATTAATATGACATGATTGGCACTTGAGGTATTTTCAGGATCCAACAAAAATGTAAATAAGAGAAATAGGAAATCAGAGAGTGAGTGAAAAACTTAGCTCTTCAGAAATTTGTAGGAGAATTGCCTGACAAATAACTTAGACTTGCATTGGAAGTGAAAATACTTATTAAGTGCTCATTTGGTGCCAGCAATTGTGCCAAAGTCACATTTTATAATTTCCTTATGAAGAGAAGTTTAGAATATATTATGAAGCAGGCTGACTGAGAGATGTATGGTTGGCTGAGCCAAGCCTTTTCTAATGGCCCAAATTTCTTTTGATGCCAATAAACAGTGTAACTAAGCCAATGCAAGCTAGAATATTCATCCAACTATCCACTCTTTTGATAATCAAATATTTACTGGGCATCTCTTAAGTGGCATACATGAGATTTATGTATATTGGAGAATAAATGGGCATTGCTTATATCTTCAAAAAGTTTTACTCTAAGAAGAATAAATGAAACATAGCATACAAATAAGTATATAATGATAAATTGTCATATATACTCTGAAGGAAGAAATTGTGGGTTTTTATTTGTTTCTAATGAAAGTAGAAGAAAGACATAGTTTCAAGATTAAACTATGACATAATAGTCATACTACATTGGTTAACAGAAAGAAGGACAAGCGCCTCAGGCTTTCAGTAAAAACCAGAGAGAATGACTCAGTCATGAAAAACATCCCTAAATTAAGTTCATCATCAAAAATCATAAAAAAGAACTTTCTGACAATATGTTAAAATATTTGGATATGCTTAGTCAAGCTGCCTTTGTGCTTAGGAACTTAGCATTCTATCTCAAAGGTCGTTTATACAGTAACTACTCTGAGCAGTTATAATGCTGATGCAATTCAATATATTATAACAAATTCAAGTAGTGAACAATAGTACAACATATTCTTTAAGACCTTAAAAGAAAGCACTGAGGGGAAATAAAAGACTGCTATGAATAACCCAGATGTGTGATAGAGAGAAGGAGCTAATCCCTTCCAGTACTTTAGGTGATAGAATGTCCTTGTAACACCAGTTGAAAAAGGAATCAGTGAATGCCACAAGATTTAAGTGGCAGGTGCAAGAGTATATATTTTTATTTACTATTTCAACAATGGCAGGAAAACCATATTAAGCTTAGGGGTAACTTTTCTTTATCAGTTTTGTGCCAAGGGCTCACAAGTGACATTTCCTGCTATTTAGTGAAAAAAGAAAACTATGATACTACCTTCCCAATTAATATATTTAGCTAAGACATTCTTTTCTAGTTGTATTGATATATAATTGACATATAACATTGTATTAAAGTATACAACATAATGATGTAATGTATGTACACACTGCAAAATGCTTACCACAATAACTTTAGAAAGCATTCATCATCTTACGTAGTTCAAAGATTTACTCTCTTACCATCTCTCAAATATACAGTACAGTATTGTTAACTGTCATCCCCGTTTTGTGTATTAATCCCCAGAACTTATTTAGCCTATAACTGAAAGGTGGTACCTTTTGAACATCTTCATCTACCTTTTGAACATTTCCCTCACCTCCGACCCTGCCCCCACCTCTGACAACCATCAGTCTCTTCTCTGCTTCTATGAGGTTTGTTTGTTTATTTATAGATCCTATATATAAGTGAGGTCATACAGCATTTGTCTTTCTCTGACTGACATTATTATTATTATTTTTTTAAAGATTTTATTTATTTATTTGACAGACAGAGATCACAAGTAGGCAGAGAGGCAGGCAGAGAGAGAGAGAGAGAGAGAGAGAAGCAGGCTTCCTGCGGAGCAGAGAGCCCGATGCAGGGCTCGATCCCAGGACCCTGAGATCATGACCCGAGCCGAAGGCAGCAGCCCAAACCACTGAGCCACCCAGGCGCCCCGACATTATTATTTTTAAGAGACAAAGATTTCATTGGGGCATAGAGGGAGGAAAGGAGGGGAACTATCCTAGGAGCCAACTACATGTCGTCAGTTAGCATATTTAGAAATAACCCAAAGTGATCTTAGGTTTGGTTGCATGTAATTGATACATTCTACTAATGGGATTAAAAACAAAATAAGGCATATTTCAAAGATGCCTGCAATTTTGACAACAAACATGCTGGAAAAGGTATAACCTGAGTATATAATCAAAATGAAAGTGGATACAGCTATATGACGCATTGACAGTCTTCCAAGGAATCTTCATCCCCCGACCCGCATAGAATAGGAAGCCTATTGAGACATTATTCATGCAAGATAAAGAATGTCTTTATTTTTTTCTTACTTTTGAACAGCAGTGAAGGTGTGGCAGGGACACCCATGGAAACATAGCATGACTAGATGTCTTAGTGAAGCTTCTGAATGTTTAAACATTTAAGATTTGAGACCTCCTTAGTATGAGAGTCTAATTCATTTTGGCAGTTGACAGTTTGCTGGCAGTTTACACTCGGTAAGTGCACCTGACTCTGTCAGTCTGTTTTCACGAGCTACCCACCTGTCACATTGTGAGTGGCCTTCCTTCCACTTTCACAAAGACTGTCTTTTTTATATGCTTTTCCTCACGGAGATTTAAAGTGACTCTGTGGTGAAAGGCCACATAATCAGTCTTTGTGATGACACCGTGCCTGCACTCTAGATATCAAAACATCATAAATATAATAGTAAGAAAACACACTGGTTCAGAAATTGTTGCTTAAGTTACAATGTCCAGTGAATGGACATTGAACCTAAGGCATATTTTAACAATCTGTGATTTTATGTTTGTTTGTTTGTTAATCCAGAATGTATTATTCCACAATAAAGTAACAAAGCACCATGGAAGAAATAAAAAGATGAGAAGATAGAAGGAGAAATAATTATTTATAATCCTAGAAGTGAATATATTATTAAGCTCCCCCCCACCCCCAGCACTTCTGTGAAAGGGCATTTGTATGATCCTGAGATCTGTTATGTGATAAAGACAGTGATGCACAAACAGAATCTTGATGTCCTTGTGATAACATTGCTAGCCAAATTGCACATAGCTTCAGTGACTCCAAATGCAGGAGAGATTATGAAGGCTGATACCATACCATGAAAGAGAAGGTTCAGAGGAGAAAGGCAAAGAGTTACAAAGCTCTTGGATCATTATAGAACACATTTTGTTCCTTGACAGTATAGCCTGGAAATGCACTAGAATAATGCTGTCGAGGGCAGCCGGATTATTCGGGGAGTGGAAGTAAATAAAGGCATCAAGATGAGCCATATGTGTCACAGCCCATGAGAGCTGAGAGGTGTAGCAAGAGTGACGGAGGGAGGTCTCACCTCGGAATTTCCCTCAAACAGAATTGATTCGGTACGAACAGAACTTCTCAGCCTTGGTGCATCTAATACGTCTTCTCTGAAAGCTTTGAAAATGCCTAGCCTAGCATATAATCAAGGAAGTAGGATTGGGAATGTGATTTTCCTCTCACCAGCAAGTAGAGTTCCTAAGTTTTTTGTGTTGTTGTTTCTTTTTTTTTTTTTTCCCCAGTAGAAGTTAAGGTTGTCTATAGTGGAGAACTGAAGAGCATAGTGCATTCATAGTTTCAGTATTTTCAAAATCATGCAAAATGAAAATTAAAACAAAAAGATGTTTGATGGCTAAAAATGGATGCTTAAGTAAGCCATTACATACAAAATAAATTTGCAAAGCTCTTGATCAGAAGTTAATATTAAAATTAGAGAAATATATAAACATTCAACAGAACAGGTAACATTTACCTGGTAATACCAATTGACTTCTATGTTATCAACTATATGCCAGGCATGAGAAAAATTACTTTCAGAGAGAATATTAAAATGAACAAAACTGAAACACATCAGTATTAATCATATCAGAAATTGTTAAGATTAGAAATGTTTAACCTGAGAAGAGAACAGAAAAATAGAGATTTTAGTGTTTTAACAACTGAATTTTTAGTCCACAGTTAAGTATTAAAAATAAAACTGACACTGACTCTATTAATAAATAATTCATTACTGCCAAGAGAAACTTTATTGGAATTGAAATTGAGGATTATCAAAAGAATGATGATAAAGATTACATATGAAGAAGCGTGTTATTGTAAAGATTAAAAGCCATGGTAAGAGAAGAGATAATTGTTTGTTTCAATGCACAAAAAAGGGATTAGAAACAAAAAGCCACTTTCGTTTGAAAAATAAAAGTCTGAGAATTACTTCAAGCAGGCAATAGACACTGCCAGCAAATTTTTATTAAAAATAAGGAAGAAGATGAAAGGAAAAATTAAGAATGCAAACACAAATCACAACACATCAGTTACTTGAATGTGAAGGCTGGCAAGGAGACTGAAGTCTTTCTAGAACCCTATTATTAACAAAATATTAGATATATTCATTTGAAAAGCCTATATCAGAGAGGGTAAAGTAAGTTAGAGAAAGACAAATGCCATAATTTCTCTTATATGTGGAATCTAGAGGAAAAGAAAATGTTCACAGATACAGATGGGGGGTTGCCGGGGTGGGATGGGGGAGTTGGTAAGAGAAATAGGTGAGCTGTGTATTTGCTTGTTTGTTCATTTAGTTTAATTTTGTTTAAATAAACTAATTTTCTTTAAGGGAGCCAAAGGTTGAGTTGTATGTCATGTGAATTATATTCGATAAAGTTATTTAAAAAAAAAATAAGAAAAAACTTGAAAGACTTCAAGAAAGAGGATAATTGGTCAATAAATACATGAAAATGTCCTCAATACCATTAATTATCAGGGAAATACAAATTAAAACCACAATGAGATACTACCCACTAGACGGGGTAAAATTAAAAAACACTAGTGTTAGTGACCAAGTGCTAGTGACATGTAAAACAATTAGATTCCTCATGCTTTGCCAGCAGGAGTAGGAGACTGGGAATATTTACCAAAGCTGGATCTACATATCCTATGACCTACCAGGTCCTCTCGTCCCAGTTAGTGTTTATATTGACCATATGATAAAAATGAGAATAGTTATGGCAGTTTTATCAGTAACAGCTTCAAATTGAAGTAATCTAAGTACTTATCAACAGGAGAACAGAGAAACTGTGATATATTCTGTGATGGGATTCTATATAGTATTTAAAAAAGAACTGAAAACTGATACACATGGATGAATCAAATCAAAATGATGATGAGCTGAAAAGGCCAAACACAAAAGGGTTTCATTTTTATGAACCATAAGAACAGGCAAAACCAATTGAGTAAGGTAGATGTCAGACTCGTAGCTACTGTGGGGGAGTACAGATTGGGAAGGGTCATGCTTTTGTGGTTAACATTTAGAGATCTATAGTAACTTGGGTGGCTATGACATGAGTAAATCAATCTATTTAAAATTTATGTCCTTACTGAATGTATGTTCTACCTCAACAAAAATTTTGGATGAGCAACGAAATAAAATTACCTCCTTGTGCTCTGTGATGGCACAAATAATGACTTATTTACCTATTTGCACCTTGCAGGGCCTAATCCAATGCCTGCTCAATGTTTGTTGAATTTAATTAGATTGGCCAAGTAGTCCCACCTATATGATCTTAACTAGATGATTTGAAGTACAGTAGGTCTGAGCTGTCAACAGAATGATAGCTGTGTGATTCCTACAGACTCCTTTCAAATTCCTGATGCTTTCATATTTAAAATATCTGCCTTTTTTTCCCCAAAAAGGGAAATTGGAACATTTGCATATTGAAAAATAACTCAATTTTCAGGGTTTAACAAGATTCACATTAAAAAAAAGTGATTTGCATATGCTTTGAGGATTCTGATAGATTGTTTTGTAATACGATAGAGAAAGTCAGAAGTTTTGCCCTTGTTTTTTTCTTTCAGATATCCATTTCCCTGAGAACTCCTTAATGGTACACACAGAGTACAAAATGTTACTTGTACATACTGAACCTGCAAACCATGCTGGAATTACAGTAATTCACATCACATATCTTACACTAGATAATGGAAAAATTAGAGTTACAGAGTATAGAAGAGAGAAGGACAAAGGACCATTTAGGAAAGGAAAATTTAATGGAGAGAGGGAAATTTAAATTTTCCATAGCCAGGGACATCGGCCAGTCTTTTAAGTAACCTATGTAGTAAACCACCACAATGTCAGGGACTGTACAGATATTTGGCAAATAGTTTGTTGAAGGAGAACTACAAAATATACTGAATGTTTAGAGGGGACTGGATCTAAGACATTTATGATTGGAAGATCCCTTGTCCCTTAATAACTTCTGATTTCCTGTCCAACTTCCCTTAATTTCTTCTCTGATTTCGCATCTAACATCTAATAAAAGTAGCCTTCTCATCAGCTTTGCAGGTGATTGTTCAGTTTCTCATTAAGCTAATTGTCTTGTCAACTACTTATGACAGGATTTGAAAATTTTAGCTACAGCATTTTTAGAAAATTAAGCCTTAATTGGGTTAAAATATATATCTTCTTGGGATGCCTGGGTGGCTTAGTTGGTTAAGCGTGGGCCTTCAGCTCAGGTCATGATCTCAGGGTCCTGGAATTGAGTCCTGCTTTGGGCTCCTTCCTTAGTGGGGAATCTGCTTCTCCTTCTGCCTGCTGCTTCCCTGCTTGTGCTTACTCTCTATCTATCTATATATCATGTAACTTCACACGTGGTTTCATTTTGGGCTGCAAAATCTAATTATTCTCACCTGCGTGCTTTAAAATATTTGAAAGGCATTTGTCCTTTTCAAATTGGTATCTTTGGTTATTTTCTGTAGTTTCTTTAGTCGTTTCTTTATAAATTCACCTTGGATAATACTGAATTGCCACACACAAAGGATATCACATTTTGAATTACTTACCTCATTTGTATAAACTAAAGATGAAACTATAGCAAAAATTTTTAACTGGTAGTCTATTTCTTCTTTCAGCTATTATGAACTAGTTTTATTGGACCAATCCTCATCCTAAGAACAAGTGGGAAACTGAGTGAGTCTCCCTGTCTCTCTCTCTTTCTCTACACACACACATACACACACACACACACAGGTTTAGGCCAGTTACAGTAGTATCCAAAACTCCTTTAATGGACAACTTTGTTTTGAGGACTCCACACCAGTCTTGTTGAAATGTTCTTATAACTGGTATAGTCCCATCTTTCCTACAAATACTCCATCCTTCTCCCTCTGCTTCATAGGAGTTAGACTTAAAAGACTCTCCTCCACCTACTCTAAGACCCCCTTTTTCCCCAAGGATTCCAGCCAATAGCTGTGCTTTATTTATTTATTTATTTGTCTGATCTTGTCTTTGTGTCTAATTCTTGGGGGACTCTAAGAGCTTAACATTCTATGCCCCATTTCTCCTCTACTTATAACTGGTGGTTAGAGACTAAGTACAGCTTTCTCCAGTCCCACAGGGCTAGAAAGGGGGAAAAATGGAGTTAAGTGATTGGATAAGAGAAGCTTTTGAAAAACTCCTGGGCTTTTAGTGGAACCTCTAAAATCCATGCACTGCTATACATAGCCTGAAATGAATCTTTCAATCAGCTCAATCTCATGTATTTTTTAAGATAATTTACTCTTAGCCCAACTTCTTGTCAGAATCAAACGTAAATGCTTTCTTGAGCAGCAAAACATAATTCAGATGCTAGGTTTTACTGTGGTTTTTCAACTGTAATGTACAGTGCTTAATCAATAAATATCCAGATATATAAGAAAACCCCTGAGAATAAGAAAAAGGGAACAAACCCATAGGCAATACATATGATGGCATTATTAGAAGCAAAGTTTAAAATAGTTATGATTGATATGTTAAATTAAACATTAAGATGAATTATTTTGGCTGAAAACTGGAAACTGTAAAAAGATCAAATGGATATTATATAAAATAAAATGTAAGAATTAAAACTGAGAAATAAATGGATAGATTTAATAGCCAGTTAGAGAAAGAGAAAATTTATTAGCTTGAAGTTACATTAGTAGAAAATATTCAAATAGAAGCATAATGAATCAAAAAGGAAAAATAGAGAAATGACTATGATTTATAGAACATGGAGAAAAAATCCAAATTATGTGTAACTGGAGTGACTGAACTTTAAGGGAAAGAAATGCAGCAGATACAATGTTTAAAAGGATAATAATGATATTTTCTAAAAATGATTAACAACAACTAAAAAGAATAAAAGTATCCTAATACTTCTGCTTCTGGATATAACCAACAGGACCTAGATATATCCCTACCCATTACTTTAAAAAACAGAAGAACTAGGGGTGCCTGGGTGGCTCAATCGGTTAAGCTACTACCTTTGGGTCAGTTCATGATTCTGAGAATAGCATTTTATCTTGTTAGGAAATTGAAATATATCTCCTCCTTAAAACAAAACAAAACAAAATAAACATAAATAAAAATAAAACAAAAATGCATCTACAGGCCCAAATTAAGGCACAAATTTAAGATGGAAATAATACCAAATCTACATAAATTCTTCCAGAAAATAGAAGCTGAAGAAATGCTTCTTAGCTCATTCTCATCAGTATACATTACCTGGTAGCACAAAGACATTAGTGGAAGAGAAAACCATGGACTAATATTTTTCATGAATACAACTATACACACTTGCATCAGAATGGTTCAAATGGAATCCAGAAATATATAAAAACCATGATAGTTTGTGACTATGCAAGGTTTATTCCAAAATTCAAGATTATTTTAACATTCTAAAATCAATTTTTAAAAATGAACCTCAATAGGAGACAGAAAGAAAATTTTTATACTGGATGTGAAGATACATTATTCACTTCAAGTGGCTACATAGTTGTCTCTCAATATAAGCCTGTTGCATTGAGTTGAGAATTGAGTCTATAATCCTATTTGCAGGAGAAGAATTTGATATGATGTTCATTTTGGAGCTAGAAAGGTATTGCTATTGTATTCTCTGTGGATTGTCCTAAGATTTAAGAGGCAAGGATTTCAGAATAATTCCAGAGACTAGCTGCAAGTAGAAAAAGCAAGAAATTACATGGTCTGGCTAAAATGTAAGAGAAACAAAGAAACAAAAAAGCATTCTGAAAACATGGCCAACATACTGATAGATAGATTGGAAAATGGAGGAGTAGGAAAACTAAAATGAAAAATCAGGTTGAAAAGGGCCAGTAAATGCTGTTGTTTGGGCCTAGAACAAAACCGAAAAGAAAAGTAACAATTAAATTTTAAATTGAAATGTCGAATACCCAACTTTTGTAGCAACATGGACAGGACTGGAAGAGATTATGCTGAGTGAAATAAGTCAAGCAGAGAGAGTCAATTATCATATGGTTTCACTATTTTGTGGAGCATAACAAATATCATGGAGGACATGGGGAGTTAGAGAGGAGAAGAGAGTTGGGGGAAATTGGAAGGGGAGGTGAACCATGAGAGACTATGGACTCTGAAAAACAATCTGAGGGTTTGGAAGGGGTGGGGAGTGGGAGGTTGGGGTACCAGGTGGTGGGTATTATAGAGGGCACGGATTGCATGGAGCACTGGGTGTGGTGCAAAAATAATGAATACTGTTATGCTGAAATAAATAAAAAATAAATTAAAAAAAGACATAATGTATTAAGACATAAGTATTAAAAATACTTATTCAGTTGTCAATATTGTTGACAATAAGATAGTTTCTACCAGGAACAAGTAAGAAATAGTGATCATTAAACATGACAAATCGATTAATAGGTAGATAGTTTATATTGTGTAAAAAGACAACTATGCAATATATAATCTAGAATATTTATTGTTTTCTGTATTACTGAACTGTAATTATTTTAAGGACAGAATCTTAATTTAGTCATCTTTGCTTACCCTATCAAACGTAGTACAATGTCTTGAACCAGTTAATTAAGTAAAGATCTTTATATACAAGCAAATAAAAGGGGAAAAAATGAACCTCAACCCTTATTTCATACCATATCAAAAATGAACTTGAAATGGATTATAAACTTAAATTTAAAAAAGTCAAAGCTACAAAACTCCCAGGAAAATTATTACAGAAAATCTTCATTACCTTTAGTTAAACAGAAAAACAAACAAAAGTTATGCAGCCTACCCAAATTAAGACCTCTTGTTCTTCAAAACACTCAATTAAGAAACAAAAAGACAAACCACAGATTGGGAGATAATATTTGCAAAATAGCGTAAGTCACAAAAAAAAACCCATGTATATAGATTATGTAAAGAACTCTTATAACGTAATAAATTTAAAATGTTAATAGAACCAAAACACTGACAAACCAATTTTTAAAATGGTAGGATTTTCATAGACATTTTACCAAAGATATGTAGTTGGCAAATAGGCACATGGAAATATTCTCAGTGTTATTGGTCATTAGGGAATCACAATGGTATACCACAAGAATGGTTAAAATTAGCAAGTTTGAGTATATCAAATGATGCAAGAGGGTAAGGTTAGAATCCCTCTCCAGTGGTACTGGATTTTAAAAAGAAGACAATCACTTTGCTAAAAACACTTGACAGTATTGTGAAAAGCTAAATATGAAGTTTTGACGTATAGATATATTCAGCTATTGCTCAAGACTAGTGAAAGAGTATTAAAAACATACATCTACACAAAGAGTTGTATACAAGTGTTCCCAGGACCTTTAATTATAACATCCCTCAACTAGAAACAACTCAATCTCAAATCTCAAAAAAAAAAAAAAATAGGGGAAGGAATAAACACATTTCAATATATCCATTCAATGCAATATTATTCATCATCAAATAGGTACAAATTATCGATGCACATGAAAACAAGGGTGAATCTTGAAATAACTATGCTGAGTAAAAGAAACAAGCAAAAGAGAACCTCATATAGTTCAGTTTGATGGAATGCTATAAAATATAAACTAATCAATAGTGATAGAAAACAAATCAGTAGTTGCCTAGAGATTGAGGTAAAGTGGAGCGAATGGTGAATTACCAAGACGTTAGGAAACCCTGATGGGGGAAAGAAATGTCTTATTTTGATGGTTACATGAATGCATCTATTTGTCAAAACTCATGAAATTATGCATTCAAATTATGTTCAATTTGTTGTATGCCAATTATATGCCAATTTTATAACTCAGTAAAGCTATAAAAAAGAATTTTGAAATTTAAGTGATAGAGCTACTAAGAAAACCACAACTGGCACATGGTAACTAAATGTAAAAATCAAAGACAAAAAGAAAATTATCTGTAAAGCACTTCCCCCAGAAAAAGGACTTCTTATCTTCAGAGAAGCAACAATAAAACTGGCAACTCATTTCTCAACAGAGACAATGGAAGCAAAAGACCAAAACAAAACAAAACAACAGCATTTTGAAAGTCATTTTGAGTGAGAACAACCTCCTAGAATAACTAACCTAGAATTCTATACCTGATGAAAATGTTCTCAAGAATGAAGACATTTTCAGCTAATTGAAATCTGAGAAAATTTTACTAGCCCAGACCTACACTAATGGAGTTCTTAAACAGAGTATTTCAGGAAGGAGAAAACTGATCTTAGATCCCAGGTCAAATATGAAGGAGAAATGATGAGCTATTAAAATTGTAATTATATGGGTAAATGAAAAATACCCATATAAAACAAACTGTGAAGTGTTTGTGGTTATAACTATTATTTATATATAACACAATTAAATATAAAACAATATTATTCCATCAGTTCAAAGGGAGTTGAATGTGAATAGCATATTGTAACATCTTTCCCTTAAGTAAGTGCTAAAATCACTTTATTAAATTTTAATGTCACAAATACATGTCATGATACCTAAGTAACCCTTAAGAGAAAAGAAAGAAGATGCCTATTTAATAAGCTAATAGATGGGTAGATATAAAATTTAAACAATTCATTAATTACAAAAGAAGAAAAAAGGAAGAACTGTAGAACAGGTAACACAAAGAAAAAACTAATAGTAATATGGCAAATTGAAACTGAAATACATCAGTGAGTTCCCCTGTTAAAACAGCAGCAGTCAGATTCAACTTAGCAAAAAAATAAACAAAACAAGAACTTCACTCATATGTTGCTTAAAAGAGCATACACCTTGAATCATTTTTAAAATGGTCTTACATTTAAGGGTTCAAAATTTCAACCTTTGAATACAATAAAGATCTTTTGAGGATCCAACTCAGGTCAGACCCCCAGGTTTCTTACATATGAGGCTAACAAAGACAAGTTATTCCCCAAAAAGCTCAGCTTCATTTTGGAAATATATCTAAGCTAAAACTAACAGAAAAGAAATATTGATACATACCCTTAATAATATCGATACATTAAATGGAGTCTGTATCCTTCTTTTCTATTCTATTTGCATTTAATCTTATTTGGGAGGTCATACATATACCTCAAAATATATTGCTGTGATTCTATTTCTGAGCTCGGCAGGTAAGCATATTTATGCAGAATTAGCATGAATGAATCAGTTTGCAGCATCTGTTCAGTGCAATGTGGCTTTCCTCCAGGGTGAAAATGTCAACATAGCATAGCAACTTTTTGGAAATGGGAAAGTGAAACTTTTATTGTTTCTAGGCAGACATAAATATCATAGGCAGTGTCATGACAGACTGATTAATGGACTCAGAAAAGAGGGAAGAAAATGGATCACTTGTATCATTTGACCAGTCTTGCACATTCTTTCCTAATTTTCTGGTTGTACCAAAACATGGAGGTTTTTTTTTTTTTAGATTAGAAGGATCAATTCAGTTACTCTTTGCGAGCACTGTGCATTAGAAATGTCATGTTATTATGGAACTCTAGAGTAGAGGATGCTGAAATGCTTAAGGTGTAGGTCAGATATGGTTCCATGTTCAAGAAATAAGTTTGTTACGTAGTTTTTATATGTGTTTATAATTATAATGTGTTCATATAAATTTATATATATGTATATATTGATATGGAAATAAATGTGTACATATAACAATATATATGTATTTATAAACATATGTATATGGATGTACATATAATTAAGCTACAAATTTTAAATATACATAGATATATTAATATATATGAATTTATTAAAATATATATACGAATAAATACAAATACATGTACACACATCCACACACAATTCCTGTGTAATGTTCTATCCTAATACAAAAATCTCTTCTAAATATCAACAGAAATTCGTATTACCACTTATGATACATGATCGATTGCTCTCTGTTTTGGTGTATCGGGATTGAAGGAAACAGTCTCAAATACAGCTTGCCATTCAATTAACTCAGTTCTTAAAGTCAGTATGAGCTTTATTCAATTCTAATTGTTTTTAGTCTATCTTCTTAAATGTACCTTGCTTAAGTACTATTGTCTGTTTGAGTATGAAATGTTTTCTAATATAAAAATTTGTCTTCTAGAAGAACATACTTTTAAAAAGTTACAGGTAGTAGAACTTTCAAACAAATTTCTGAAAACTCTATCACTTTGCAAATGAAGTATGCTTCAGAAAGTTAAAAATAATGTGATTTGTCATTGAGATTTGGATTTGATAGGCAGAAAAATTACAATCAGTTTAAAACTTTGAGAGGACTAACATGAGGGAAAGCAATCTTACTACTGCCAAACAGGACTTTTTTCCCCCTGTTTACAACAATATAAATTATTTTCTGCCTGAATTTATTCTGATCTTAATTTCTTATCTAAGCTATTTGTCATCTCAGTCTGCTTAACTCTACTGGTAATTACACCTTATTTCAAATGTTGTGAATATTTGTGTGGCATAGGGCAAAAAAAATATATCAACTCTTTCAATAGTTTGAACCTGATTGAATGCCTGAAAATTGTACGTTTTAAGTTGTAACTTGGCCTGTAACCTCTGATGAAATCTTAAAGTGACTTGTGGGGGAAAAAATGCTTCTTAGGTTTGTTAAGGAGAGCAAAAATAAATTTAATGTAAATTAGTCACAAATACAAGTTTATGGGTTAAGCACAGGTAATTATATTTTTAATGTCAGGGAAAATTGGAGGGTAACTGAGTTTCCGCTTATTTAAACTCTAACATACTTTGTAATGCTTTGAGATGATAGCCAAACATGAAGTGTTTTTAGTTCACTTATCTAAATGGAGATAATGAGAAATAAACTTAGTTTGAGTCATAAGCCTGGATATTATTTTACTATCATTATCCTCATTTCTGTCACATAATAATGTTATATTGGAGATTACACAGGTCAGCATGGGTTTATACCCATAGACTTACTGTGAGAAATGAAAAGGAGAGGAAAAAAATGGTCTTAAAAGAAAGAAAAGTATCAGTAGAGGTGATATAATGGAAAAACAATTTGTTATGGGAATCATTCACAGAAGAGGATGTTCCTTCCCTTCTTCCTTCCTTCCATCTTTCCTTCCCTCCTTCCTTCTTTATTCTTTGTTCCTTCATTCCTTCTTCAAATTTCCATCCTGATCCTTCGGCCCAGTGTGGAACACATGGTCTCCATTCCCTTATAGTGATTTTCTCTTATCTTACAAGTTAAAATATGTTTTCTTTTCTCTGTACTGTCAACAGACAGGAAGATACTATGTTCCTAGTTATCGGTCCTAAGGTAGCTGTTGTTCAGCAAACTCATAGGAAAAAAATACTTTCTGCTGAATATGAACAGCACTATTAATGATTATTAACCTCTCCCGCATAAGTAATATGCCAATATGCTTTCTTCCCCATTCACAAGTAACATCTTTTCCACAATGACTTATGTATAACAGGAAATTGTATGTTAGAGCTGGGCCTCAAGAGTTCTGAGAATCTTATAAAGACAAGAGTTGGCAGAGCAGAGTGGAGTTAAAGAAGAGCAGAGAGGAATGAATCTTCTTGCCAGAATAAGAAAAACACTTAAAACACAGCTACTGATTATGATTCTGAAACTCAAATGTGTCTTCCTTGGCATAGAACCAGAGATGAATGAAGCAAGCAACGTCTTTTGTTTGGCACAATTTCAAAGCGTGCTTCCAAAAAAACAGACATTTGGTGAAAAGAGACCCCAAACATTCAAACGAATGTCTAATTTTTTCTCTTTTCTCCTGAACAGAATGTCATTTCACTTCAGAATGCCACCTGAGCCTCTGTGTACATGAAGTAATTTCTCCATGTGCATCATGTTTCTATACCGAGGGTTACCACTCTTCCCTCTCTATTTTGATCATATAAATCAATAGCTTCCAATATTTGTTGACAGTTAACAGGGTGTGTGGGTGTGTGGGGAAAGGTGTATCTGGGGCTGTAGCCTGGGTAATTACATAAGGCATGTAACATCATGTATTGTCAAATTGTGAAGAAGTGTCAAAGACCTTTGAAGGAGTTCCCACTGGCCAAATTTGAAACAATTTGAGCATTAAAAAATCATTGCTGCTAAGATAGTAGATCTTGAAAATTTTCATTACAAGAAACGTTTGTAACTACATGTAGTGATGGATGTTAAGTAGACTTACTGTGATTATTTTCTAATATACACAAATACTAAATCATTATGTCGATAACTAAAACTAATACCATGTAATAGAGGTCCAAACTTAGATATATTCTACAGAAGATTGCTCTATACTCTTAAAAAAGAAAAAGATAAAAGACAAAGGAAGAGGGACAAACTCTTCTAAATTTAAAAGGACTAAAAATGCATACCAGCTGAACATTACATATAATCCTGGGCCAGCTATGTTTTATTTTGTTTTTCTTTTTGTTTGAGTCAAAAGACACAATTAAGTTTCTATAAATTGAAATAATGGATTTACTTACCACCATTCAGTCTACTTTCAACAACACCATCAATTATTCAGGTGAAGCCTAAGACAGATCGTATAATTTACCTGTTCAAACGATCCAACGGCAGATTCTGTTAGGGTAAAATTCAAACTCCTTCCTATGCCGACTTATTATTCAAACTGGAACACTTTTGAGAGTGAAACTATGTTATTAATAATTACAGTAGAACAGCAGGTCTAAACTGGGGTATATAGTCACAAATTCTTACGTGGTCCTTGTTATTTCTCTGATGTTCTCTCACTGCCCTCCCGTAATTAGGCTGTCATAGTTACACTGGCCCTTCTGCTCTTTGGAGCAAATCAATAAATCTCCCATCACAACAGGATCTTTGCAAGGATTGCTTCTCTCCCTGGAATGCTGTTGTCATAGTGTTACCCACTGTGCACTCTTTTATTTCTCTGAAATCTCTTCTCCAAAGTCATTTCTTAACAATGCATTCTCTGACCATCATTATCTAAAATTTCATTATCCCCTCTCCAACGTTTCATGCTTCTGTTCTATGTCTTATCATAGCCACTTATCTACATATTTATCAATATAACAGAATATGTATTTTAATGATTTATTATCTGTATTCCATATTAGATCATAAGATGGCTGAGGGCAACTATTTTTATTTCTTGGATATAGTCATGTAACTCCTACAGGAACCTCTAGCACTTGAAAAGTATTCAATAGATGCTTATTGAAAGGGTTAAAGAGAGTATTTTATCATTTCAATGAAAAATATTCAATTTACTGAATTTTATGAAAAATACATGAATTATATGAAGAGTCAGCTCTTGTATATCTTTATCTGTAGCAACAAAAAGAAATAGCATGTATTGAAAATAATCATTTATTTTTAATTTATTAAAAATAATCATCCATTTACTTATATAAGAATATTAATAAAATATGAAGAGTGAATTCTGGGTACCATTCAATGAACTCCATCCTTGGATTGGGTTAAATGGGTAAATAATAAAATGTTTTATTGTTTTGGTTGCATTTCACTGATTAATGGTTAGATCAGATATTGTATTTTCATTGATTTAATTGAGATATAATCAACATGTAACATTATATTAGTTTCAGATTTAGAACATAATAATTCAGTATTTGTTTACAATGTGAAATGATCACCACAATAATTCTAATTATCTTTTACCATATAAATAATTTTTTTCTTCTGATGAGATATTTTAGGATTTACTCTCTTGGCAACTTTCTCAAGTAGGCACTACAATATTATTGAGTATAGTCTCCATGTTGTACATTCTTTCCCCATGACTTACTTATCTTATACTTGGAAATTGTACCTTTTGACCCCCTTTACCTGTTTTACCCAGTCTTCACCTTGCCCCCAGCAACCATGTTCTGTTCTTTGGATCTATAGTTCTGTTTTGTTTTGTTCCTTCATTTCTTTTCGATTTTTTGATTCCACATATAACTAAAATCTTATGGTATTTGTCTTTGCCTGTTTTTCATGTTTTCCTATTTAGAGTACTGTCTTAAAGTTTCTTTTTTTATTTGGTTGTTAGTGGTTAACTTGTTTTCTAAAAAATCATCACTTAATCATTATGTAACACTTAAATGTAACACTTCACATTATTCTACTATAAAGAATAGACAGCAGCATTTTATAAAGTTTAGGAGACAGAGAAATGTTTAAGGAATTCAGATGTAAGCTTACTATCCTAATTTCAATTTCAATTTGAAGCAAGCAACTTGGGTTTAAATTTCAGAACTATGTTGACATCCTGTATGATTATAAGACATTTGCATAAAAGTTTTAAGCTTTAAGACTTCTTTCACATTGTTATTATAAAATGGAATGAAATAATGAATTTTAAGCACTTCATGGTACACTGTTGTTTATTAAGTACATAGTAAGCTGTCAGTTACTAGGGTACTCTATTATTATTAGGTTTTATTTTTATTGGTCATCATCTTTATCCAATAATTTCCATATGTATGCATATTTGCATATTTGCAGTGATGGAGTATATTCAATTTTATATCATGTGTTTTACTTAATAGCATATCATCAATAAGTTTAATGTTGCAACATAATATGCATAATTTTAACTTTAATGAAATGCATATTATTTCATCTAGTGATAGTATCATAACTTACTCAAATCTTAGAGTAGTATTGGGCAATTAATTAAAATACAAATCTGGTAGGGTGTAGTAAAAGAGCCATGGTCGTAAATTCATGACAGGTATACAAATATATTTATAAAGCCTTTTAGGAAAGCAAGTTTGGAAAAATATCAAAACCTTTAAACATATTCATCCTCTTTGACCCAGCAATTCCATTTCTGGGAATCTCTTTTAAAGAAATTATCAGAAACGAAGACAAAGATTTATGTGCAGAGATTTTATCATGCCATTATTTATGGCAGCAACCATCTGGAAGCAAGTCAAATGTCCTGCAATAAATGATTAACTATATCATGGAGCAGCCATAAGAATAAAGAATAGGCAGCTATTGCAAAATATACTTATGAAGAATTTTAAAGATATGGAAAATGTTCATAATGTAATGTCCAAAAAATAGAGCAGAAACAGATTTTATATTTACGGAATTATAGCATGTACGTAAAAGTACACATATGTGCAAGAACTATTAGTAGAATCTCTGAGCAGAGAAATTATAGCTGATTTTTTTTATTTTCATCAGTTTTCCACATCTTCTCTGATGAGCATATATCACTTTAGAGCTAATTTTTAAAAGAAAATAAATCTGTTAAATTACTACTAGTGACATCTATGTTTAGGTAGGAGATTATGAATGATTTGGCATGCTGGGTATTACAGTTCAACACTAATGGCATGACACCTTTGTTGATGAGCATGATAGTGCATCCCAAAGGTAATGTAAGGCTATATCCAACTATTTTCAGCTACTCTCAGCTCTATGGAAAGTTTCCAAATTGTAGTGTTGTAAAAGAAGAATAGAGTTAAAGTCTTACGAAGTTACAGACTAATGAACAGTAGCAGCAGGTTCATCCACAATCCAATTACTTGGAAAGTAAATGTACCATATCTAGTTAGTGATATTGTTTAATATTTAATCTTGTGAAACCAAAGCACGGACATTAAAGTTCTATAGCAAACCCTAGAAGCATGAAAATAAAGTATAAAGGTAGCAGATCTTAATATTTCTACAGAAAAGAAAAACCCTATAAAATTGCTTTATGTAGATGTACTATTACAACAGGATAAATGAAAACTGATTCAGTTCTCATTTTTCTCCTTTTGTCAAAAATAATTAAAACTAGATTAGTTCTGTTGCTGTCCCTACAGAATACCTTCTCAGATTCTATAATCCTTGGTACCCTATTTAAAAATGAGCATTACTTAAGGTCATATAGTTTTGAACTTGAACTTAATAAAAATAAATTTCTAGTAAAAATATAGTAGAAAGATGACTCTGTAGACTCACTATTACAGGTGTTATTGCTTCCTACTTCTCCTGACCCCACATAGCTAGAGAAACTGAGGTCTCCCAATTATGAGCTCAGTCTCATCAAGGACTTAAGCCAATTAATCTGAATCTTGGGAATAGAACATAGTAAGCCCTCTCACTACCAACAGTAGATTCGGAACTATCAATTTTACTCTTAATGTAGTATGTGGTATGTGTGTAGTGAGTCCCCTGAGAATAAGTACGTGTCCTCAATTACAATTTAAGTTTATAGGAATATAACTTTTGCTTCTTCACTACAACTAGATCCCTGGGTCAAATTCTTATTATACTGCAATTCTCTCAAACTCAATTATCTTAAATCTATTATTTTCCTAGAACCCCTAAAATACCTCATTTTCTTCCTCTTACCTATAGAACCTGCAGCCCATTTTTTATGTATTCAGATGCTACCTGTAATCCAGTATCAAGCCCAATATATCACACTGAATTGGGAGTCACCCACAGAGACTAAGATACCTGAATTTTATGTCCCATTCAATATAATGACCTTTTTTTTATTGCCTATAAACAAAATAGACAAAAGCAAATAAGTTATCATCTGGGAATATTGTCTACCTTTCACTGCAAACTGCTTTTCCCAAGTTCACACCATGTAGCCTGACTTAAAGCTGTCTTCTTTTCTCAAGAACCCATCTCCCTAGTCGCAGGGATTTAGTCCAGAAATAACAAACTTAACAGACTTCTCCTTAGGATGTTTCAAATTTGAATTGGAAGAAGACTACTTTCCCTTATACGGTAAAGATAAGATCATGTGACACACACAGCTGGCCATAGCTGTAGGATATAGTATTGTAGGTGACATTGATGACCCACTCATGTCCTCTTAGTCATTAGCATTTCTATGCACATTGACCCAAACTCCATCCGGTAATACCTGCATCTCTTTGTAGACTTCTGTATCCTCTAGAGTCCTTTCTACACAGGTATGGTGTGTCAAAAGTCATGAGGAATTAACACTCCATGAGAGAAGCCCTCATTTATGACTGAGAGGAGCTGGTGGGTTAAATATCCTAATTCTGTCACTTTTGGGTGGAATAAGATGGAGTTGCAGGAACAATACTATCTCTGATACCTCCCGTTGAATAAACTGCAGTGGAACTTTGTAATATACCATTTTTTAATCTTTTTTCCCTGCTGTGGTTTGTTTGTTTTTTCCCCTCAGTCTCCTACAAAAGTCTCCGAGAAACATCTTCCAAAAAAATACATGCTCTCCAAATGTACCACTGTCCTGGAGGGTCTCCTTTTGGGGAACTCAAAATAAGACATCCAGGAGTATAGAGTAAGACGGTTTTAGGGAATAAAACCATCAATCAAAAGGACAAGGATGTCAGAAGTGGAGACTCCTTACCCAATAATCCTAATGGATTTCCAAAACTTAGTTTTTCTCTATTTCTGTTTTATGAACTAGAAGTACCTGTTCTTTTCTTCTGATTGCAAAATTAGTGTTTGAATCCAACAATAGATACAAGAACCATCCTAACCTCTGTTCCTGTGGTAGGCTAATAATGACTGTTTCAAAATGCCCATGTCCTAATCTATGGAACAGGTTATTTTATATGGAGATAAAAACAGTTTGGGAGATACAATTAAATTAAGGCTCTTGAGATAGGGAGATTGTCCTCCATCCTTTAGATGGGTCCTAAATGAAATCAAATACATCCTTTTAAGAGGGAGGCATAGGTGAGTGGACTACATGGAAGAGAAGAAGAGACAGAGGCAGATATTGGAGTGATTTGGCCAAAATCCAAGGAATTTTGGTAGCCACCAGAAACTAGAGGAATCAAGGACAGATTCCCCCACCTAGAGTCTCTGGAAGGAATGAAGTTCTGCCAGCACCTCAGATTGGACTTAGTGATACTGGTTTCAAACTTCGAACCTGCAGAACTGTGAAAGAACAAATTTCTGTTGTTTAAACTACCAAGCTTGTGGTGATTTGTTACCATAGCTACAGGAAACTAACACAGTCCCCCTGAGCACTCATGCACAAACCATAAATTTTAGAGACCAGGTATCTAATCCTGCTGGTCCTCTAAACCATTTTTCTTCCTTTCAGCAACCCCTTTTCTTTCTCTAGCTGCCATCCACTGAAATCCTAGCCTGCGTCCTGGCTTGATCTCGGGTTAATCAGACTCAACTGAATTTATGTCAAACCCAATAATTTTATGAACAATTTGCATAATGACTAGTTACGTAATATATGACCACACTCCACACTTATTTGTTTCATTTTGTTTACCTCTGTGTGTCTTGTTGACTGTTAAATTCTTTATTATTTTAAATGCACTCTAAAATGTCAGTGGGCCCACTGAATTTTATATGTGTATGTACATAAATACAAGTTATCCCATGTACTACATGTGAGATTATTCTAATTTATACATGTGTGACAATCGAAGGACTCGTGATACATTGTTTTCAGGTCCTTTAACTTCACATATTAATATAAACACATATATTTTACTTTGTCACTTATTTACATGTTTTCATTTTTATTGGTCATCATCTTTGTCCAATAATTTCCGTATGTATGCATATTTGCATATTTGCAATGATGGAGTATATTCAAATTTGCATATTTGCAATGATGGAGTATATTCAAATTATATTGATTTTAGGCAAACTGAATATAAGAAATATTGGATTAAAGACCAGTGGCTTTAGAAAAGTGATTTGTTGTATTTTTTGACTCGTGTTTTTACCCTGTAATATCTATATTAAGATGATTATAATGGATAGCACAAAGGTAACAGTTTGAATGTAGTTTAATCATTTATTAGCTATAAAAAAATAGAGAATTTTCTAAATCTTTCTGAGTCCATTTCCTCATCGATAAAGCTAATGTAATTTCCCCTGACACACAGAATTTCTTCAAGGATTAAAGTAATGTATAATGTACTAGTTGAGTGCCACATATAACATTAGTACATCCAGGGACACCTGGGTCCTCAGTGGGTTAAGCCTCTGCCTTCAGCTTAGGTCAGGATCTCAGGGTCCTGGACTCAAGCCCCACATTGGGCTCTCTGCTCAGCGGGGAGCCTGCTTCCCCTCTGTCTCTCTGCCTACCTCTCTACCTACTTGTGATCTCTCTCTCTGTCAAAAAAAAAAAAAAAAAAAAAACTTGGTACCTCCAAATTTTGTGATACACTAAGTTTGAAGAAGATGTTAAATCAGTATCATAAATCAGGGTCTAGCTACTTGACCTCCTCCCTCAATTTAATCATCATAGGAAGATTTAATATCAGAAATTTGTATTGCATTTCAAATTAGTACTTAATAAAAAATTCTTCATGAAGCTGGTATCAGTGATAAAGTATATCTTTAAATAATAAAGGTAATTTATAAATATTAACAGTTAAAAATTGATGAGGCCACATTATGCAGCTTGCACTGATCTCAGGACAAAATTATTTGACTCTTCAATGGAAATAAGGTTGAAATCTGTAATATACATCTATAGAAATGGCCTTGACCATGGTATCCATGATTAGCTAGAACTTTCTCCATTCCAATAAAAAGCGAAAATTCTATTCTACAACTTATCCATTTTGGCACCAGAATCTGAGCCTACCTTCGTGCCACCAAGTAACAACCCCCCTCATTTCTGTCTCTATATCCTTACAGGTCTTAAAATATCGTTTCCTAACTACCCTTCCATGTTCATGCTCTCAAGGAATTAGTAGAAATTTGCTAGACTCTTGCCCAGTCTGCACACTTTGCCTTTCCCAATTTCCCACTTTTTATTTCATTGAGCTAACATACTCATTGATTCGGAGAATTTTGGCAGCATTTCATCTAGTAAACTCACCCTGATACCTCCATGTAAATTAAAGACTTCTTTCTGCTTTCTGTTTCATCATTTGGAAATTCCTATTATTGAACTTAGCATGCTATTAAGTGAAAATAGATTAAGACATGGCCCCTAACCAGGATTAGGGGCTCAATAAGTGTGCATTGAATTAATAAATAAGCAAGAGTCCAAAATAATATAGGAGCTGAGAGTACTGCATTTTCTCATGGCAGAAATATTTTGAATACCACTTTGCATTTTCCAGGAATGTCCCCTAAAATTCAGTTACTACAAAATGTCACTGAACTATAGTTTTGCTAGACTGGTAGTGAAGTAGAATAGGCACACACTCATTTTAATATTTAGGTGTTATGCTTTTTGCATTTCTTAGCTGGTTGTCTTTAGAAGAGCTTAGTAATAATGTTAGAATGGCAGAAAATCCCCAAAACAAAGAGTTTAGAGGATAATACACTTGTCATAAAATTCATTTTATAAAATAGAGTGACAAAATTGTTTTTATGAAAGAAGGCAAAACAAACTTCTCTTCTTAGCTCAAAGAACATTCTTAAAGCTGTATGAAATATATACATACTCTGAGGCTAAGAATAAAGATATACATATGTGTATATGTAAATATATATGTATTATGCAAATATATACATAATAAGTTTTATATGTTATATAAATATATAATTATTTAACTATAATTATTTATTTAGTTCATATATATATACATACACACATAGACATATATTTATATACACACACATATGTGTGTATGTGTGTGTGTGTGTGTATATATATATAAAAACTTACATTGTAAGTTATTCACAGAGTCACTGAAGATACTTGTCCAAAGTACAAACTTTTTAACATTCCATTAATTCATATAATGTGTTATGTATTAAAATCATTATTTGTGTAGCTGTACAAAGCCATGCATTCATTACCTGTAACAAGGTCATAGGGCCCAAACACAGATTTAACTTGAGGATTTGTTCTCTTCTATACTACTACAGTAAATACCTTTTATTTTTTTTTTAAGATTTTCTCTTTATTTGACAGAGAGAGCACAGCATGGGGAGCAGCAGGCAGAGGGAGAGGGAGAAGCAGGCTCACTGAGCAGGGAGCCCAATGCAAGGCTCCATCCCAGGACCCTGAGATCATGACCCTAGCCCAAGACAGACACTTAAAGACTGAGCCACCCAGGTGCCCCTACAGTAAATAGTTTGTATTGACTGTGTAGATCTGACATTTTCTATCCCACTACATGAGTTATTTGTTTCTTTGACCCTCAATTTATTCATAAGTAAAATAAAAATATATATGTCAATATTGGTATGAAGATTTTAAAAATGAGATAAAACCTCTGGCATGTGATAGGGACTAAACATTCTTCTTTTATGTACCACAGTAAATGTGTTGGCATTAGTTTTGGGAAGGAAGAAAACTTTCAGCAAATTTGGCTGATTCATCAACCTTGATTTCTGTCAAATTCAGGAGAATTGTGAGTGGACATTCATGTTCATATAAAACTATGTAAGTCTTCATTCTCCTTAATGTTCATAACCTACCACCAGCTGTTTAGGCATCTGTGTTGTTAGTTCAGGACTAAATTTAAACAAATGTCATGGAGTGGAGAATTGAATCAAGCTGCTAGATTGAGTCAGCGATCTGTAGCCTGCCGGCCAAGTCCAGTTTTTGGCCCATTTTGTAAATAAAGTTTTATTGGAACACAGCATGTTCATTTATTCACACATTCTCTATGGCTGCTTTTGCACTACAATAGCAGAGTTGACTACTTGCAACAGATCATATGGCTGGCAAATATTTTCTATTTAGCTCTTTACAGAAAACATTGGCTGAGCCCTGCTCTATACAATTCAGGAAAACAAAGCCATACTACAGTGGAGAATGGCTTTGTGTGATTGAAGGAGATTATTTTGAATGGGGATATGATTTGGAATATACATGCAGGAAGTTCAAAAATAATTCAGTTTCTTGAAGCAAAACTTTAGAGAATGACTAGATTTCAGCAGTAGTAAAATATGACAGTTTCCATGTAGAACAGAGTAAATCTGACTGATTCAATTTAAAGGATTTCATCAGGCAGCTAAAATCACAGAATGGTAATCTAATGATTCCAGCATGATCAAATTGGGCTGACTATCCATATTTTCTTCAGAAGTTACTATAATTTCATGACTGCTGAAAATCTATTAACTTGACAATCACAGTAACTTGGTAAGAGTTCTAACACTGGTGTGCTGGGTTTATGGTCAAACTGTAGACCTTCTTTTTAAGGGTATGTTGTTCAGTTCCCTATTTGCAGTATCAGTAGAGAGATAAACAGATAGGTAAAAGTAATACTTCACTACTTTTTGTGCCCTGATTCCTCTTACATTAGCTATTCAAGATGGAAATGCAAGAACTGAACCATGATTACTGTCTAGAATCTTTCATATTCAAAGCAATCAACAAATGTTTGATGATGGCAATACATCATTTATTGTATTTGGTCGATGTGGTAATTCAGGGTAGCTTCCCTAACCTTTTCTATTGGGGAATTTTTTAAATGTATACGTTCCTTCTTGCATAATCTACCATACCGAGGGGTGACTACTGTTAATATTTTTCTCTGAACATGTTTAATATTCTGTCTCTGTGTTTGTTTCTGTGAGCATCTATTGTACAAACCATTCTGGGTATGTGCATATTTTTCAGTTACACCACATTGTCTATCAATACACTTCTATACCATAATTTTTAGGATTCTAATATGGAAGTATAATTACTTTTTAAATTCCCAATTATTATTTAAATGAATTAATATATTATTTCAATTATTTGAATGTGTAAATAAAGCTGGGATAGCTGTCAAAGGCTTCTTTGTCCACATCTCTAGCTTCTTGACAGGATAAATTTCTATAGTGGAAATGCTGGGTCAAAGTATATTAACTTACTCATTTGTTACTTATGTGTGGTTTATGATAACCACTCTATTTTTTGTATTTGAATATAACCTTTGCATATTACAAATATATCAAAAGAGTGTGTAGACTTATTATTCTCTTTTATAGTTCAGAAATCTAGAGGCTAGCATTCACACAAAAATATGCTAGAAAATGTTTGCTTTGTCTGTACTGGTCCTAAAAAGTATTTGCCCAAAAACACAGAACTTCTTTAGCGACATAAAATTCGGGAGTATATACTATTATTCCACATTTATATCTTTGTGTATATGAGAGGAATAATAGCAATATGCAAATACTTACATTATGTCTAATATAATGGGAGCTGATCTACTATAGGAATTAAAATCAGCAGAGAAATGGATTATCATGACTTCCTAAAGGTTATTATATGAAAGAGGGAATAAAATAAATCATAAATATTACTTCACAAAGAATGAATATTTTTAGCCTGATTTAACTGTAATGTTCTTGTGTTTCCTTTAAGGTATTTTCTTCCTAAGATTTATAGCATTTATTCAAAAATATTTCCAGTACATCTTTAAAGAAAAAAAAACTGTGTGCTGATTTTGCACAGGAAGCAAATGAAATTTCTTAATTTTATTTTTAAAATAAGCTATCATATCACCTATTAAGTAACATAACCAAGATCCCGATTGCTTTATATAGGGAATAGAGAGACTATTGAGCATTCTGTAAATCACATAATGAAATTGCTTATTGTCTAAAACAAGCTATTTTTTTCTTTAATCACCCTGCCTATCTTTATATATTTATAGATATTGTACACAAGTCTAGACTGATATTCCTTCAAAAATTACATAAGCACAGGGTAAATTTTATTTATAATATTTAATTGCTAAAAATATACATTTGGGTTATTGATCTAATGATTTTCAATTTAGAAAAATATGACCTGAAATTTATAAGTAAGCATTTGTCTGCATAAAAATCATGACTTGTAGTAAGAACTATAGTGAATTGGTCA
The DNA here is from genome assembly GCF_022355385.1 of Mustela nigripes. Taxonomy (NCBI): domain Eukaryota; kingdom Metazoa; phylum Chordata; class Mammalia; order Carnivora; family Mustelidae; genus Mustela; species Mustela nigripes. The sequence goes on along the minus strand of NC_081565.1, from coordinate 44,319,782 downwards.
TCTCAATAATGTTGATGTGGTTCTTTCTGGTCCCATTCCCATTTTTCTTCTCTCTCCCATATCCTATTTGTTGCCGTATTCTACCTTTGAGACATATAGCCATGGTGGAGAAATTGTGCCCAAGCTAAAGAATATATCTTATGGAACCAGGATTATTTTATAGAGAACATAAAGAAAAGCAAAGATGATGAAGGAATTGCTTTGAGACCAAAAGAGTCAGAGTAGCCAATAGACCTGAGTGGTTTCTCTGAAAGACAGTTGAGCACAATACAAGAAATGAAGTAATACAAGTACTTATTTCTCCAATTTTGTTTTGTTGTTGTGATTGTTGTTTCCTGCACACTTAGCCCTCCAACCCCCCCCAAAAAAAAAATTTCTGTATTCCATAACTGAATTTATTATTTTGGGTTTATATTTCTTCCAGGGGTTTAAGCAATGGAGAATGCATCAAATTTGGAGAACTTTGTGTTCTAAACTTGCCTAGAGACAGAAGATGGAATGGAGTGGTAAATTAGATAGTCTCAATAGTCACAATAGTTTCCATTCAGGTAAAAAGATTGTTGGTCTGTTAAGAAGTCTCAATGACCAAAATCTTCACTTATTTACATGCATCAACTCATTTAAACCCGTATCAACCTAAGAAATAAGTTGAAACTACTTTTATCTACATTTTTGTAATGAGACAACAGAGTCATAGAAGATAAAGTGCCAGAATGTATATCTATGCTGTGTCACTCCTAAATACTGAATATACACCTAAAATAATATTAGTTACAATAGCAGCTAACATTTACTTGGTTCTCCTTGTGTCCAAGAGACTTTGAACTACATTATAAATTGACTCAATCCTTACAACAATCTTGTGGTATGGGTACTAATACTACCTACATTTTAAAAAAGAGAAAAAAATTAAAAAATAGAAAGAGAGAGAGAGGCAATCTAAGGAAGAGACTCTTAACAATAGAGAGCAAACTGATAATTACCATAGAGGCAGGGGAGGGAGGGATGGGTGAAATATAGGTGATGGAGATTAAGGAGTGCACATGTTGGAGTACCTGGGTGGCTCAGTTAAGTGTCAGACTCTTGGTTTCTGCTCAGGTCATGATCTCATGGTCATGAGATTGAGCCCCATGTTGGGCTCCATGTTTAGTGAGGAGTCTTTGTCTCCCTCTCCCTCGGCCCCTCCCTCCCCTACACTCCCTGGCTCCTACTCTTTCTCAAAAAATATATTTAAAAAAAAAAAAAAGGGGGGGAGTGCACTTGTGATGTTAATATTCGGTGTATTTTTTTTTCTTTTTCAAGTTTTTATTTAAATTCCAGTTAGTTAACATGTACTATAATATTAGTTTTACGAGTGGAATTTAGTGTTTCATCACTTAGAACACCAGTTGCTCATCTCACCAAATGCACTCCTTAATCCCCATAACCCACTTAACCCATCCCCTGCCTACCTCCCCTCCAATAACCATCAATTTGTCCTCTGTAACTAACTGGAATTTAAATAAAAACTTGAAAAAGAAAACCTGAAACACAGAAATGTCTGCTATCAAGCCTACTGCCACATATGCATGAATAACAAAGCTAGAAAACACAGGCTTTCTTTTTTCATTGTGCTACCTGGAAGCAGTTTATTTATTCTATCGTGAACTAGAGCAAGCCCTCTTCTCTCAATTTGTTCCCAAATTATTCTTATTCCTGTGGATAAATTTTAAAATCACTTGAACTATATATTTTAAGCTGTAAATTTTAGTGGAGGTTCACCTGACTTTAGGGACTATAAATTCACTTTTTATTCTGTTCATAGTAAGATTTTATAATCAAAATATTACAGAAATTATATATTCCTGAGGTATTCACTGTGCATTTTATGTTAAAAACAGTAACAGTAAAAAATGCCCGTGTTCCTATTTGGAAATCATTAATGGAAGTATCATCTCAGTGTTGTCAAGTGGTGGTAATAGAGTTGCCTTATCTCAGTTTGAACTGTATGAGGTTTCTAAATTTGACCAAAACTTTCCTGTTTTAACTTCATTCTGTGAGTAGGGATTATGCAAGTTATTGTAGAAAAATCAATAGATGTAGGTGCAGAGCTTACAACACTAACCAAAATGAAGATTAATTATGCATTAGTATAATCTCACCAAATCTCTCTACCCGTTGATTAAACTTCAGTGTGTATAGCTACAATGCCAAAAATAAATTTCAGAATGACCTGAAGTTTACCAAATGTTTATTATTGGGAATACAAAATATATAACCATCTGCATTTTACAATATATAAATAGAAGCACAAACTACTCCTGGGAACTTCACTAACCATGAAGCATCAGGTTTAATAAAGGCATTCAGGGGTAAGATTTATGTAAGAATTTGGACAAATCCCAAGGATGGATGGATCCCACAGACCTCTTAAAGTTATATTGTATAACTTAGTGAATGTTTCTACCAATACAAAAAAGGTATTGAACTAAAAAACAACAACAAAAGAAAACAAAACAAAACAAAACAAAAAAAAAAACCAGAGGCTATTAAGAAGAGTAACAGACAGTGGTAGTTATATTTCACATAGCTCCCATAACCATCCAACACACGACATATATTTCTTTTAATTAAAACATAGTAGAATGCAGGAATTTGGTAATCTGTCTCGTAATGCTCATAAGCTTAGTAGCAATAAACTTTGCTAAATACGAAGTTTGAGAAAATGCTGTGCAGGCAGATGGTGACTATGAGCCTCAAGTCTCTCCCAGAGCTGCAAACAGTACCATCTGCTGCTCTGCAGATTTCTTTTTTGTTCATTGGTATCAAATTTAATGGAGGATCACAGTTTACATTCTAATTTCACACTCTGGCCACAATGGTGGGAGTTCTTATCTCCCTCAATGTAAACTTGTTCAAGTTCATAAGGAATTTTGTTCTTAAGAAGAAAAAAAAAATTAAAAAATAACAGGCTTCCCCTCTTCTTCCATTCATGAGGGAATACCAAGAACCAGATTTACCCCTCTGTTTGAAGCAAACTAACATACCATATCAAATATATGAGCAACACTTTTCCAGACACTTTGATGTCCAGCAATAAAAAGGGCAGATCCCTTAGGGATGGAAAATAAATGAGATCTAAAATTACCTTAGCTTACTGACAAAGTTTTCAAGCCAGCGCATATGAGGGGAAAGCCTAGATGGAGCTCAGCAGACTTATTAGCTAAGGGCAGAGACGTGGAGTGTGGGAGAACAAGGAGTGTAGAATCATGGGGAAGAGTACTAGACAGGAGAGAATAGTATACAGCAATAACTCAGTATCTACAAAGGGATTGCCTCAAGTATTCAGCAGAGTGCTGATCAGCATAACTGTGTGAGGAAACACCAGTAACCTGGATGTGGCTGCGGGTGGGGGGCAGTCAGAATCAGAAAAGATTTAAAGTAACTGTGCCTGGCACTCACACTGGACTAGAAATAATGCTTATCTGTTGTCTAGATCAAGTTGGTAAACCATATGATTTGAATGGCCTTGGGTAGATTATATAGAAATAACGTTAAAAGTAAGATCAAAAGGATCAAATTATTCCCAAATATCTATTTTGCAGATCAAAACCCAAAATATTCATGGAAATAAATACCCAGAACTCAAATAGGTAAAGCTTATAATGTCTGCTACATAAAAAAGAAAAAATTAGCAGGAAGGCAAAGAAGCAGGAAAACTGAGAAAATCACATCAGTTGAAACTGGCACAGACATTAAAATTTGCAGAAGAGAACACTGAAACTGTTACTAGCTGAATTTCCCTCTGTTCCAAAAATTAATCAGAGGCTAAACTTTAGGAGTGTAAACTTTTCTCAGTAACAACTTTGAGACTCAATAAAATTGACAAAATTAATAACTTAACAGTAAAAGTCAAACAAGATCTGTAACACTATGAGAACTATTTGTTTGTAACCTGCTGAACTTAAAAGTGAGAATAGTAAGGATTTGTACATTCCTATCTGAAGCTCCACCCAAAGTTTCCTCATGTAGTAGGCAAGAAGGTTTACCATGCTAGGAGAGGCCATGATAGCTAACATCCTCCTGCGAAGACTGAAGGAGATTTACTAAATTTAGAGCAGTGGGTGATGCCTGTGCTCAGTGGCATTGACAATGGATTCATAGAATTTATGTAATGTGATAGTACATAATGAAGTGGGAAAAAAATTAAATGATCAGAGACTCAGAAATCAGTGCAATGCCATCCAGTTGCACCAACATTTATGTAATTGGACCCAAAAGGAGAGGAGCAAGAAAAAATATTTGAAGAAAAGTGTCCAATTTGATGAAAAATATTCATCTACACATCCCAAAAGCTCAAAAACAAAGATTGCATACAAAGTGATCCTCTCATAGAGGATCATATTTGAAAGAAGATTTCAAAGAAAAAAATTTGAAAACCTCAAGGGGGAAAAAAAAAACTTCTCTCAAAGAACACATAATTAGATTAACATCATTTCTCATCAGAAAAAAGGAAGCCAGAAATAAGTACAATGGCTTATTGAAAGTAGTGGAAGGGGGAAAAAAAAAACCAGCCAAATATTCTGTATCCAGCCAAACTATACTGCAGAAGTTAAGATGAAATAAAAATATTCCCAAAACAACAAAGAATGAGAAATTGCTACTTAACAAGAGCAGCAAGAAAATCCAGACCTGCTTTATAAGAATTAATAAAGGACAAATGGAGTCATACAGTGTGTACTCTGTTGACTAGCTTTTTCATTCATAATTATTTCTAAATATATCCATGTTATTATATGTATCAATAATTCCTTTACTTTTATTAGTAGGTAGTATTCCACTGTATGGATATACCATATTTTTTTTTTAAGAGAGAGAGCTTGTGGTGCCTGTGGGCATGGGTAAGGGGAGGGAGAAAGGGCAGAGGGAGAGGAAAGGAGAGAATCTTAAGGAGGCTCTCTGCCCAGCACTTTCTTCAGACAGAAAGAAATAACAGGAAATGATTACTTGAATCTTCAGGGAGAAAAAAGATCACTGGAAATGCTGCATATGTGACATATTATAAAAGATCAATAGATACACATTTTTTCTCAGTCTTTTCTTTAATACACACAAGATTTCCCAAAGTGATATTAGAACTCTGTTGTTTGGATTCTAATGTATATAAATTTCATGTATATAATGGTGATGGCATGAAGGATGTGGGGAGGAAATGCAGTCATACTTGAGCAAATTTTGTAAATTTTACCAGAAATAATTATTAATGTACGATAGTGTGTGATAAGATGCACCTTCTGATGTCATATCTAAAGAATAAAATTAAAATGTAGGGGCTCAGTGGGTTAAAGCTTCTGCCTTCAGCTCAGCTCATGATCCCAGGGTCCTGGGATTGCTCTCTGCTCAGCAGGAGCCAGCTTTCTCCTCTCTCTCTCTGCCTGCCTCTCTGCCTACTTGTGATCTCTGTCAAATAAATAAATAAAATCTTTTAAAAAAAGAATAAAATTAAAATGTAGTAAAAATAAAATCAATAGGATAATTAAGTTGATAAGCCAAAAAATTACTTTAAGAATTTTATTAAAGACAAGAAGGAGTATTTTATAATGATAAAGGATTAGTACAACAAAAAAAAGTAACTGCGTATCCACTTGAAATGAGAGCCCCAAAATATTAAAAAAGAAAAAGGAAATTGTGTATACCTCACAAGAGCCTAGGAAAACCTGTCATGACACTTAGAGGTGAAAGACTGAATTCCTTCTTCCTAGTATCAGGAAGAAGGAAGGTGTCCTGCTTTACTACTTCTGGTCAACATTGTACTGAAAATGCAGCTATTTCAATAAAGAAAAAATAAATTTAAAAACACCCATGTTGGAAAGGGAGAAAAAAATGTCTTTATTTGCGGATGACATAATGTCCTGTGTGAAAATCATGAGTGATACACATAGAACAAAACGATTAGAATGAATGTACAACTTTAGCTAATTCACAGGATACAAGATCAATATAAAAAATCAATCAAATTTCTATATGCTAAAGAAAAGGAAACTACAAATAGGTGGATGTATAAATAAATTATAGTATATCCAGTATAGTAGATAGTATAAAATAGAGTATATCCAGTATAAATAAAATATAATATATGCCTGGGTTAAGCACCTGATACTTGATGTCAGTTCAGTTCATGATTTCAAGGTCGTGAGATGGAGCTCCCTTACTCACACCCACATGTCCCCAGCACCATCAGTGCTGGGCAGAGAGCCTCCTTAAGATTCTCTCCTTCCCTCTCCTTCTGCCCTTTCTCCCTTCCCCCCTCCCATGTCCACAGGCACCACAAGCTCTCTCTCTTAAAAAAATATGGCATATCCATCTAGTGGAACACTGCTCACTAATAAAAGTAAAGGAATTATTGATACATATATTTATAAATAATTATGGTATATTTATAAATAATTATGAATGATAAAAGCCAGTCAACAGAGTACAGAATGTATGACTCCATTTGTCCTAAAAGTCTAGAAAATGCAAGCCAATCTATAATGATAGAAAACATATCAGTGGTTCCTTGAGGACCAGAAGGAAGTGTCAGGGTTGGGACAGTCAGGAGGGATTACAATGGCCACAAGGAAAATTTTGGGATTGATGGGCATATTCATTATATTGATTACTATGATGGTTTCATAGAAATATACATATTTCATAAATATATGGATACATAGATATATACATATGCTAAAGTTTATCAGTTACTACACTTTTAATATGTATAGTTTATCCTATGTCACTAGGCTGTTAAGGGACACCTGGATGCTCAGGAAGTTGAGTGTCTGCCTTCAGCTCAGGTCATGATCCCAGGATCCTGGGATGGAGCTCTGCATTCAACACCTTGCTCAGTGGGGAGTCTGCTTTTTCCCTCTCCCTCTGCCCCTCCTCCCATGCATGTGTGCACACACGCTCTTGCGCTCTCTCTCTCAAATAAAGAAATAATCTTTAAAAAACAAACCTGTTAAAATACTGAATCCAGCAATAGTTTCATACTGTACACTGAAGGATGTAAAAAATAAAAATGAGATATGTGGCTTTTATTCATAATTTACTTTTCAGTTGCTGCACATGCATTCTTAAGGGATTTCCTTCACTTGGGCAGAGACATACTAATCAAGGATCAATCTTCTCAAATAAAGTTAAGAAATGTCTTATTTCAAAGCCTAGTCCAATCTTGGTAGAAAACGTAAAAATTTTCACAGCAGTGATTTGGAAATGTGATAAAAAAGACAAACTGTCTTAACTTTCTTGCCAATATTTTACATATTTCTTGGTCAAATCAAAGGAAGACCTGACATTCATTGTATAGTTTGAAGGATAAGAAGATAATCTGGGGCTATGTTTATTGGAATTGAGAAATTTTAAGGAGACCATCTTCACATAGTATTAAATTTGGTATGAAATGACAGAAAGATAAAATGTGTTGTGTAGAACCTTGTCCTAAGTAATTAGAAGTCTGTGGTCTCCTTGGAGCTCTGCTGATAATTATCTTTCTTTGAGCAAAACCACTTAACTCCTTTAATTTTTTTCTCATACATAAAATGAGAAATTTTATCAGATAATAGCTAGAAATATTGTCTGTCTGTAAAGTACTGTGCTTCTTGAAGGTATGTCACATAGGAAGGTTGCATTTCTATCCCCTTTGTTAATGAACTTTTTTTTAGATGAGCAAGGTTTTATATTTTTGTTTTTATTAAGTTGTTTTTCAGAGTTTGTTTAAGAATTTCATATTTTAGGCCTTTTTTAGATGAATGAAGAATTGGGGTATAAAATAGTTGTCAACAACCTCTTTATTTTTTTTAAACAAAAAAACATTTCTGACTATGAAATGATAACCTAGAACCCTAACATGTTAATTATCAAGAAAATAAAAAAGACACAATGTCACCACCTGGACAAAATAACCTTGATTTTTAAAATGAATAAAATGACTCTCAAAATGAACAGCTTTACTATTTTAATTATATTTAATACTAAATTATGTAGACTCTAGTAATCTGATTTTGGTTATAAATACTTTCATGAATATTTTTAAGGAAAAGCTTTAATGGAATTTATGTTTTTAATTTTTTTTAATTAAAATTCAATTTAGTTGACATATAGTGCATTATTAGTTTCAGAGGTAGAATTTAGTGATTCATCAATTGCATTACATCAAGTGCCCTCCTTCATGCCCATAACCCAGTTACCCCAGCCCCCTACCCACGTTCCCTCCAAAAACCCTCAGTTTATTTCCTATAGTTAATAGTCTTTTATGATTTTCCTCCCTCTCTGTTTTTATCTTATTTTTCCTTCCCTTCCCCATGTTTATCTGTTTTGTTTCTTAAATTCCACATATGAGGAAAATCATATGGTATTTGTCTTTCTCTGACTGTTCTCGCGTAGCATAATACATTCTAACTCCATCCATGTCATAGGAAATGGCAAGAATTAATTCTTTTTGATGGTTGAATAATATTCCATTATAGATTGATAGATATATAGATATATAGATCTCTCTATCTATGTATATATATACACACACCAAATCACCTTTATCCATTCATCTGTTGATGGACATCTGAGCTCTTTCCATATTTTGGTTATTGTGAACATTTCTGCTATAAACATTGGGGTGCACGTGCCCCTTCAAATCACTATTTTTTTAATCCTTTGGATAAATACCTACTAGTGCAGTTGCTAAATTGTAGGGTAATTCTATTTTTAACTTTTTGAGGAAACTTCATACTAATTTTCAGTGTGGCTACACCAGTTTGTATTCCTACATTGTGTAAGAGGGTTCCCCTTTGTCCTGTCCTTGCCAACATCTTTTGTGTCCTGAGTTGCTACTTTTAGCCCCTGTCAAAATGGAATTCACGTTTCCTGTTGTGATCCAGTTTGTCTAAGGTTACCTATCATATATTGAATAAATATTATTGTGTTGACAATTGAATTGCCTTATTTTCCAATGCTATGGCAAAATAATTTTAAGAAGTTCTTTCTCTGGTATTCTTCCTTCAACACAATCCCAACTGGAAGCAAATAAACTTCACAGGGTGTCCAGGGTGATAAAATCCTCTCTATCTCTCTCATTTGAAATATTGTGATGGGAAAATAAACCAGTATGACATTGGGATGGTAGAGGTCTGTACTATTTTCCCATTCACCCTACACATTCACCCTACATAAAAGAGCCTGATTCTGACAGGATTTGAGCTATCTAGAATATCACAAAACAAATACAATTTTTGATGTTGTTGAGATGTTACATTCATTTTCTATATAATGGTGTTTAATGTCTAATACCTCAATAAGAGAAACAATGTCAGAGATTTTAGGTTCAAGCTCTTTCATTTATTGGGACTATCTTTAAACACTACCAGACAGTATGTTTCTGAGAAATTACCATTTTGAACTTTCATAGTGTGCTGTTATCTTAACATAGTATAAACTTTTCTTTAGCACCACAAGAGTAAATATGTTAAGCAATACAAAATATCAAGTAGCATGTAGTTACATTTTTCCTAAAATTATTACCACAGTAGATATTTTATATAGGATGTTTAAAGGTAAAGATGATAAAGATACACATAACCATTCACTCCTTGCCAGCAACTAAAATAAAATAAGATCATGATATTTAAAGACAGCTATGACATTTTGGGGGCCTATTTTATTTTATACTTAATTGAGCATGGAGAAAGTTTTTTAACGTGTTTTTAAAAAAACACATTACTGCTCTCTTGGTATTTTTATTGTTCAGATGCCTTTTTAAAAGAGAGATTATTCTTTTACGATATCTGGCCCACTGTGTAGCCAAACTATAAGTCTTGGCCAGGGTAATATATTGTCCTAGTAACTATTCTAACTTCTTAGATTCGTATATTTCAATTTGGTTTGTCATTATTAAGTTTCTCCATATTTGAGAATATTAATCCAGGAAAAAAATAACATTGACATCTCATAAATGATGATTTGATGGCTGGTGCCTCTTAACCCAATTATGGTAGACAACTTTCACACATTAGTCCACTCCAAGAAACTCTCTGTATTTCATAATTGTCACTTACTCTCAAAATCTGGGTTTCTATACTCAGTTTGCTATGCCTGTCCCAACTCTATAGACCACAGAGGTTTGAATAAGGGAAGAATATCTTAGCTAATCAGACACTCCCTGAAAGAAATTTGAAAATGGATTAGAAATGCTAGATATAAGAGTAGAAGACCAGTTGTGAGACTAGAGAAAATAAGATAACCTGTCTATAAGGAATGAATCAGGCATGAGAGAAACCATGTGACACCTGAGAAAGAATTTGTCTTAGGGGCTAGCAATATTTATATATATTTTTTGGCGTTACTCTTTGTGGGTCTTTTTTTTTTTTAATTTTTTTTTTTAATTTTCTTTTTCTTTTCTTTTTTTTTTTTTGTTTTGTTTTGTTTTGTTTTGTTTTGACAGACAGAGATCACAAGTAGGCAGAGACACAGGCAGAGAGAGAGAGAGAGAGGAGGAAGCAGGCTCCCCACTGAGCAGAGAGCTGGATATGGGGTTTGATCCCAGGACTCCGGGATCATGAACTAAGCCAAAGGCAGAGGCTTTAACCCACTGAGCCACCCAGGCGCCCACTTTTTGTGGGTCTTGACTCTACTCTTTCTAGTTGGTTTAATGAACTAAACTTGTATTTTCATAAGGTAAGGTATTATAAGTTCTTAAGCTAATTTTAATTAAAAATAAAAATAAGAAAAGGATATACTGCTTTCTATTTACTAGGTGCTGTCCTAAGAACTTAATGCATATTAATATATTTAAGCTTTATAACCCCTATAAGGTAGGTATAGTTACTGTACTCATTTATAGATAAGGATACAAAGATGTTATACAGTTTACCCATAACTTAAGCCTTTTTTATATAAGGCAGTTGAGTAAAAATTATCAAAAATAAAATTAAGTATTTAAACAGAAAGTATTTCTCCATGTTCAATTAAACGTAGACTTTCTGGGTTTCAGCTAGAAACCAAAAAAATAAAAGGGAGGAGGAGTTTGATACTAAGTGAATTAAGCCAAGCAAAATAAAACAAATAAAGCAAACAAAATAGAAACAATTTTAAGTAAGAAACCTAGTGAAGTAAGTTTTATGAAATTAAGGGCCTATTTTTCCTTCCAAAGGCCAGAAAAAACAACTCCCTTTGCAAATCTGTCACTTTAAACCATGAATTCTCAAAGTGATGGCGGTGATATTGCCCCCATGGCAGGAAATTTGGTTCTTTTTATGTTTAAATCACAATATTTTTGTGTTCAAAATATGTTTATGTTTAAATCACAAATATGCATATAGTACATATCATAAACATATTGTATTTATGATATCAAATGAGAGGAAGTTAGAAAATAAAATGTCTAAAAATTCTATTTAAGGGGTGATAATGAAAAGGAAAAAAAAGATTGAGAAACACTGCTTCAGATAAACTAAGGTTTTTTGTTTTTTGTTTTTGTTTTTTTCCTATGTATCTTGACCATAGCTTCAACCATGGTAGAAAGTATATATTTTTTGTCTTCCAAAAAAGTCTCTAAGAATTGATAGTTCTAGGATTTGGGAACAGCTTTATATCTACTCTTCTCAAGTTCATAAACAGTATGCAAGCTGTTCTCTGAATTAAGGAGCTGCAAAAAATATTTATGTTTCCCGTCCTTAAAAAGCATTTTAAAAACAGCACTTTTTTTTTTTTTTTTTTTTTTTGCACTCTCATTTGACTAAAAATAGCTTTTCTTTTAAATGATGAAACTTGTCACTGGCTCATTCTTCCATGGGAACAGCTGCTCATCGCATGTTTGGACATATTTGCTTAAGAAATACAAAATTATTAACATTCTAATCCTCTAACCTTTTAAAGAAAGCCAGCTGTGATTATTCACAGCTAGACCATAGCCTTGGGTTTCAGCTTTGTGGAAATTTCTTCCCTTGATTTCTCAGAGAATATTATCTGAACAATTCGATTTTCTGAGGAAGAACTATACTATAAACAAAGCATATTCAACTATTGGCCCAAGAACTAGAGAAAATATTTTTAAAATTATTAATCTGGTATAGCTAATAATAAGAATTTTATTACATTTATCTTGTTAGAAAAGTTTATAGCACCTACTATGTGCTAAAGTACGAGTACTCTTTTAAAAACTTTAAAATATTAATTACTTTAATCTTAGTGCAGTAGCTTCCTTCATTAGCCTTTCTCTTCTTACAACTGAAAAAATTGAGCCAGAATGCTTACGCATACTGCCAAGGGCCACACATCTTTTAAGTTCCATTGCCAACAGAAACAGAGGCTGTCTGGTTCCAAACCCTCATTATCATTAAGCTCCAATATTACAACCACCAAAATAAGTATGTTTTTATACTTTCTGATTTATCCTCACAGTGTCTTAAAGAAGTAGCATGGTTATCATCTACATTTTGATAGGAGATGGTGAAGACCAGAGTTTGAGCACTTAGCCCAAAATGTCAATACTAAGGGATAAGCATCAAATTTGAATGCAGATCCTTTCTGACTCCAGAGCCCCTATGCTGAATGCCACAGTTCTTGTCACCATTTGCTTCCCAGCATTTCAAGGTAAGATGTACATTCAAGGAGAATCACCACCCTGACTTGTTTGTATCACCCTATAGTTTGTCCTAAATTAAATTGGCAGTCACTAAGTGTCCCTTTTCTACCTGTAATACCATTTTTTATCTAAGGGAGTAATTGCTCTATTAAACTAGTTGGGGCTGTAGCCAAAGAATCCCTTTTGTTGTTGTTTTATTCACAGGATTTGAAGATACCTAGGAAACAGTCTATTTACAGTTTTGAACTATTTCTGGAATAGCCTTATAATTTTGACCTCATAGATTCTGATCCAAATGATGGTAACCTACATCTAGGCTTTGGGTATATCGGGGTCCAATCCTGCATATTCAACATGTTTTGAGTCAAATATGAAAGCAGGCAACCTCTATAAATATATGTATTACCTAGTTACCAAAAAGTAACTTATCCCAATCCAAAGTGACAACCATTCATACCCTAGTAATTATAAATTATGCCATACCTTGCTTTATATTATATTAAATAGCTTGCCTAGAATCTTATGTCACATTCCAATTATGTTGGCAAGGTAGATATTTTATTACCATCGTTAAGATGATAAAAATGATGGCCAGATGATATCTAATAAAGTTAAGTTTGAGACTTGTTATCACTTACGTGGGTTCTAATATATATTTGGTGAAAGGGCCAAGGCAAGGATGCTACTTTCCATTGAGCAGGTGGGCAAGCTACTGTTTTTCTGTTACTCACTGTGGACTCCGACAGCATCTATATCTATATCTATATCTATATCTATATCTATATCTATATTGTCTTTTCCCATCTCTATTTCTATATCTATATCTCCAGTATAAAAGACATTTAAAAACTGAAAAGTGATTTGGAAGGTTGTTTTGTCCACACACCAATAGGCTCCAAATACTTTATGTACTCTACCTGTAACCTGTATATCCATTCTGACCCACCCTTGGCATCACTCATTCCCAGTTTCTGGTCACTGGAATAGATATGTGCTTCCACATACACATTTAAGGGCCTAAGGAAGTTTTAGTTTACCAAGGTTCAAGTATCACCTAACATACGCTGTCATTCAAATCACCTGTGCTCACAGTTGCTAAGATAACGTTGTATTATGCAGATGTCTCTATTCACTTTCTAACAGCAGGGGAAATAAAAAGACACACAGAAAGAAGTCGCCATAGAGAAATAAAACTACAAGATATTCCACAGAACCAGTGTATGTGACTTTAATGATATCGATGAATTAATTATAAAGTCTTGTTGCTAATTCCTTTCTGTTCCTTTCATCCTCATAGAATGTTAAAATGGAGTGCCTATACATTCAACTCAGTAAATGCCTTCTCTCTGGAAGGTTATTAATATGCAACTGGGACCCCAGACAGGAGCAAGGAGATAGCTTTTCAGTCCTGGATCCAAATCTCAGCTTTAAGGTAGGATAGAAAATGATTTTAACTTTATTTTGCCAACTATAATCATTTGGGACAGATTTTTGGAGTGCTCTATTGCCACATCCTAGCTCATCAAGAAATAATAGTATTAATGAATACTAATCTCTTTCATAGTTATGTATTAGGAAAGAAATAACCCTCATTCTAAAAAGTACCAGCTGCGCTTTAAGGGAATGAGTTTCCAAGTAGGTCCCTGAGAATTCACATGTCTCTGTTTAGCTCACTTGAGCAATACAGATAGAACAGTGGGTCACCTGCTTTGACTTTGCATTTGAGAAGAACATTCATTTCTTCAAGCAATAATTATCTAACTTTAATGTACTTAAGGATTACCTTGGGTTTTTAGAAAATGTAAATTACTTAGCCATATCCTTAGAATTTATGACGTAGTAACTACTGTGATCCAATGACAGAAAAATCAAGAAAAAAATCTCCTAGGGAACCTAAGAATGTTAGTGAACAATTGAATTGACTACAAAATGTGGTTCATACAAATCATGCTAAATACATTTCTTCCTAAAAAAAGATTAATTGGTTCAGAGTAAGAAAAAAAGATAATTAAATTCAAATATTTATACACATATTTATTTAACTAAAAGAATGTGTTATATTATATTTTAATCTTGTCATTTTAATTAATAATTAAAAGAAAACTGATTAACCCAGTATACAACCCAAGAGAGAGAGTATAACTTAGAACTTAGAACTGCTCACATTCTATTCTCCTGTGTTATCAGTTAATTTCCACTCTAGAGAGAACAAGTATATTTTTGTTTCTACTTCATTTTCTTCTGTTCTTGTTTTTGCTTTAGTTTTAGGACACACATATATAAGCATAAATAATATATTGTAGATTTTTTTTCCCGTTTGAGAGCTTTATAAAAAATAGTGTTGAATTATATACAGTTGTCTAGTTCTATTTTCCCCTCCGTGTTATGTTTCAAAGGTTTATTTGTCTCTTTGAATGTATGCAGTGGTCTGTTTTCACACATCATGATTTCTTTAACCATTCTCTTGTAGATGGTTATTAGGGTGTTTTCTGGTTTTGTTTTGTTTTTAATTTGTAGGGCTGCTATAGATACTGTTACATTCATCTTTTTTTGTATGTATGTAGAATTGCCGGGTCAGTGGATATGTGACTATTGAATACAATTGGATGATACTAACTTTTTTCCCAAAGAAATTATCCAGTTCACCTCCAGCAGTAAATTCTCATTGATGTTCATTCTTTCAATATTAGTATTCTTAGACTTCCAAATTATGGACAATCTGGTGAGTATAAAAATATATTTATTTCATGTGCATTTTTGAAAAAATAGTTTTATTAGGTACAGAGTTCTAGGTTGACATTTATTTTTCGTAAGAACATGGTAATATTTTTTTCTTTCTTGTATCATTTGTTGATGCTACAAAGATGCTGTCTTTCTAATTGTTACTTTATAAATGATTTGGATTTTTTTTATTTTTAAGGGTCTTTTACTTTGTGTTTTGAAAGCTCCAGTATACTGAATCTGGGTCTATTTTCTGCTTGTTTATTTAGAATACAGATTTATAAATTACTTATTAGTATTACCATTTTTGTCAGTACTGGAAAATTTGTTACAGTTTTCCTTCACTTTTTTAAAATTCTTTCCCTTTACACCAATTAAATGCATGTTGTACATTTTCATTTCGTTCTTTATTTCCCTTATTTTTCCCCCCTAATTTTCATTTTTTTCCTCTGAGAAATGCTTAAAAATGGGTAATTTCTTCAGATACATCTTCCAACTTTCTAATTATTTCTTCAGTTGTTTATTTACTCAAGATTAATACACTCATTTATTTTCAAAGACTTTATTTACATCTAGAAAATCTGTATAAATGTTATAGTTTGTTTTCAAATCTTCCTACTCAGATCTCATGCCCTTTTGTTTCAATTTCTCTAATTGCATCTTTTTTTTCTCTAAATATTTCTGACGGAGTTGTTCTGTATTATATATTTGATTATCCCAGTATCCCTCAAGGTCAAAATCAGATATTTGCTTTCATGCTGCCTTTCACATAGGGTTCTTATCTACTGGTGTGCTTGTTACTCTTGTTATGAACTGACTGCTTGATCCTAATCCTTATGGATATGGTGGGATTAAATTAAGGAAGCTTTATTCCAGAGGATTTGATTTTACTTCTACCAGTATTCAGCGGTCATGACTGAACTGAAAGCATGCCTGGCCTCTTTAAAATTTATGAATAAGTGTTGGGTCCACAGTCAGACTTTCTACTTTCCAGCTGATCCATGACTCAGTACACTAATGCATATCTGCTGTTCGCATTTTCCTCTAAGGAAAACCTAACCTTGTTGGGAACCAATTCTCTGCAGAATTGGTTCAGAAACTTTTTTGGAAGGCAGAGGGGAAGGAGGTTGTCTTTGGAGACCTTTCCTTCCACTTAGGAGAGAGCAGTGTTCCACTCTGCGTTTTCTATCCATGACACCTTCTGTAGGTTTGTTCAAAGAAAGCCTGTTTTACCATAAGACTGGAAGAAAAATTTAAAATAATGCCATTGCCAATATAAAAAAATATTACAAATATCAGCGTTGTACAATTTATAATTACAGTACAGAATTTGAGTCATTAACCCTTTTACAGAAAGAAAAAAGTTTTTCTGAATTGGATTTTTAGAAATTGACATTTATATTGCTACGTATAGAAAAAAAATTACCTAATTCTTCCCCCTTTTCCATCCTACTGGATATTTGTAGAGGGACTTCATTAAAAGAATATAAATATTTGAGAATGAAGGTGGATAGACAAAGGTGGATCAAACAGGATGGCACAAAGGCTAATGAGGTTAAAAAAAAGAAAAACTGTGCAAATAAAACCTTGGTTGAATTTGCATGACAGACTCTTCCTGGTGACGTACACACACTGTAAATTCAATATTTAAGAGAAACACTAAAATTACCAATCAATTATACTAGGTTTGATAATAATCCCTAATGGCATGCTGAAGTGGGAGAGGATGAGTTAATAGCCATTTTTTTTCATCTTTATATATTTACTTTCAGTAGTTCTTAAATATTCCTCCCAATTTTGTTTTCCAACTAAGGGATTGAAAAAAGTTAACTGTCAGTGTTTCCTCAGGGAAGCGGAACTATTTTGAGTTATCAGATAAAGGGTTTATTATAGAATTCGAGCTTTACACAAATGTGCAAACAAAGCTAAGGAGGTAAAAGTCTGCAGTGGAAGGAGAAAGACCAAAGGAGACATCAACCAATGAATGTGAGAGGCCAAGTGTGTGTGTGTGTGTGTGTGTGTGTGTGTGTGTGTGTGTGTATCTGTCTCACCTAGAGATAGAGTGACTTTACAAAATGTCTTGAGCCTGGGTGTAACAAAATCATGAACTATTTAATATCAGAATTAATTTTTCCTATTCTCCAGACAATGTTTGTCAGGTAGCAAATAGCACAAGAACTTTTCTTGATAGTCCAAGAACATTATTCCAAAATATCTGTTCCTTCTCTGAAGATATATAATATGTTCCACTCAATGTAAAAATTTTAAAAACTTGACAGGTTTCAATCTGATGTATCAAAATGCACCAAGGAATGTCCCAGGTGAAATGGGAAGAGTAAACATACACTCAGTCGTATTTCTTTGAGCTTTGTTCTCCTCATTCCAATAGGAGAACTTATTTAACTTGTGCTATCTCTGCTCCTTGGAAATAGGTGCAGATTTTGTGGCAATATAATCTGATGATATTTAAAACATATTGTAATAGGGGCATCTGGGCGGCTCAGTCAGTGGAGCGTCCAGCTCTTGGTTTAGGCTCATGCCATGATCTCAGGGTCATAAGATGGAACACCAGGTTAAACTCTGCCCTCACTGAGGAGTCTGCTTGAGATTCTCCCTCCTCTGCCCCTTTCCTCTGCAAGCATTCTCTCTCTCTTTCTTTCTCAAATAAATAAATCTTTTTAAAAAGCATATTATAATAAATATCAAGCAAATTAAGAGAGGTAAAGAAATTAATATTTCAAGTAAGATAAATAAGCTTATATTTAAGTAAGTAAAGATCTGTTCTACATCTTTGATATATTCAAAATATAATATCTGGAGGAATTTTAAATAATGATGAATCAATAAACATGCAGCTCTCCTCATGTTATGTCCTCAATACATGTTTTAATAGCTATGCCTCTCCTTTATAACAACATACACTCTAGTGTGAGTGTCATATGTTTGATCTGACTAAGCTATATTTTGGGGCTTATCCTCACACCTTCTCAGAGGCACACTATCTCCAGGATCCTAATCTAAATGATTCCAACATTTCCCCATCTGCCATTTCCCCATCATACATCAATTTGATGTATCAAAATGCACCAAGGAATTTCCCATCACTCATGCTTTCATAGGCAATTCTTATATGTTCTGAGAATTTGGCGAGTAGCAAAGTAGGGTGGTTTAAACCAAGGAAATTGTTGTCTTCTTGAGGCAAGACTTGTACCCTTATCTATAACCAGGGGATTTTTTATCCTCTCTCTTATGTCTTTTCTTTACTTGTAAAGTAAAAATACCAGCAGTGACTCTATTATAAAACAATGATATAGATTAATCAATAACTGTGTATAATATGCCAAGCACAGCGTGACATATGGTAAACAGTGAATTTTTTTTTAAAGATTTTATTTATTTATTTGACACAGAGAGAGATCACAAGTAGGCAAAGAGGCAGGCAGAGAGAGAGGAGGAAGCAGGCTCCCTGCTGAGCAGAGAGCCCGATGCGGGGCTGGATTCCAGGACCCTGGGATCATGACGTGAGCCGAAGGCAGAGGCTTCAACCCACTGAGCCACCCAGGCGCCCCTAAACAGTGAATTTTATCTACCACTTATTTTTATCATTATTATCATCATCATTTTATTATTAGTCTCCTCTCAGAGAGAGTTAACCATTCCTTACCATGATGCCATAGCCTTTTTCTTTAAATCTATTAATTCACATTTTAAAATTCAGCACTTTTATTGAGGGTCTTTTATGTGTTGGGTGCCATTTAATATACAGGAGATTCAGCAATGAGATAAAACGGAAATAGTTCTGCTTTTGTGAAACTTATATTCTATCAATGTATATATTCAACAAATAACAAATTAATATACATTGTTATTTTTTATATGTCTTGAAGTTATTTTTTAACATTAATATCATTGACAAATATGGGGTTCTTATAAGATAGGGGAAATTTTATTCCTCTTTTTCCTCAGTGCTTTTCATAATACTTGGCCCATAGTAAGCATTCAATAAATAGCTGTTGCATAAACATTGGTTAATGAGCAATAGCTAGAGAATTATAGACATTTCTCTAATTTTTGACATATAATTCCTGATATCCCCAAGTGTATTGTTAGGTAATCTCTTAGCAGTATACAAGACAGATTTATTTTGTATTAAGTTTGTCTACTCAGGATGATGGAAAGTTTACAAACACTATACACTTAAGTGTAAATTATCAAACAAAAACATCAATAATATTAAAATGGATATTTGCAAATCTACACATCTCTATATATTTCTATACATGTGTGTGGGATCCCATAACTCTAGAAAAATATAAGCCTTTATGAAATAAAAGTGAATATTTCTGACAGTTTATGGAGGTTGGAGAAGCAAAGGGTTGAAATATATGGAGATAAGTTAGTACATCATGGCCATCAATTCTTATAAGCATTATCTTTTATCTTATGCAAGTTTGATAGTTCCCTGACTTAATTGTTTTGAAAAATAGTTCATCATCTAGGGGTACCTGGGTGGCTTAGCTGGTTAAACATCTGCCTCTGGCTCGGGGGATGATCCTGGAGTCCATGGACTGAACCCTGCATCAAGCTCCCTACTCAGTGGGGAGTCTGCTTCTCCTGCTCCCTTTCCCCCTCCCCAGTGCTTGTGCTTGCTCTCTCTCTCTCTCTCTCACTCACTCACAAAATAAATAAATAAAATATTAAAGAAAATAATTCACCATCTAATGCTCTAATCCTTACTTTGTTAGAGGAGATCACAAAATAAATGTATATTATAATATAAATAAATGTAACTTATATTAAAGTATTCTTTTAAATTATCATCCTATGCCAGAAAAGAAGACAACAGGGTTAGTAAAGATTTCTTTGTAAGCATCTGAGTGGCTGTCTAATGATGTGATGATGCCACCATGAATTTCTAAGCATTTACAAATTGTTTTTGGCAGGATGAGCTTCTGTTTACTTACCTCTCTTGTCAAGGCTCAAGTTATATTTTACATCAGTAGTGTTTTACTTTTCTATTTATTTTAAGCAGATCTCTAGAACTCATTTCCTCACCACTTGGAATGGGAGTGTGAATCTTGGTAAACTGATATTTGATGAATGACTTGGGCTAATCGGGAAGTCTTGGGTACGCTGGAGATCCTTCTCCATGTTTGGGTCTCCCCAGGATGACCTGTCTACATAGATAGAATCCCTTACCTCTGGACTCTATTTAATTCAGCAAGCAGGGAACACAGATAATGTTCTAATGAGAGTAAAGAGTGAAGCTTTGAAATTAAATTTTCTCCTGGCCAAAGCTGGGTCCAGGGTGTGAGACTTGTGCATTTGTCCCAGGCTCCATACTCAGAAGGGCTCTATGCTTGGTTTAATGCTTTGCAGTCAGTGTCTTCAAATTCTTAATAATAATTTTTAACAAGGGGTCCCTCATTTTCACTCCTCATTGTGCCTTGTAAATTATATGTCTTGCTTCTGGTTCCTTCTGTGCAGGACTGACTTAGGCTGACTGAGTCCTTTGCCAGAGGACTGCTCCTGTCTGGTTGTTTTTTTCTATTTAGACCTTTCTGTTGTTAGTTTGTAGAATAATTAATTTCCCTTCTTTTCTTTCTGGCTAAAGGTGGTTTCCATTGTCATCTACTCTTGGGGTCTATACCATTTCTAATGCTTTTGTACGTTTTCCAACTCACATCTTCAAAAACTTTGCTAAATTGCTTCTGCTAAATGTTAACATACTCTATTCTAATTCGAGCATGGCATTTCTTTATAGCTAAGACCCTAAATGCTAGTAGTAATAAGAACAGCTTAACTCTGCTGTATATAGTGAAATATAACTCTGCAAAAGACAAGTAAGAGTGGAAGTATAAGATAGTCAACCAAAGTTTTCCGTAACAACTTGGAAGTATATAAATTAAGGTAGAAAACTTTCCAAGGGTTGACATTGCCAATGATTTGACTATAGAGAGAGCTCTGAAAAAAAGCACAAAGAACAATCTGTCTTCCTTTATTCTTAAAAGCTAAATAGATAAATGAATATTTGTCTTCCAATAAAGAAAATCAACCATAGCAGAGACAATTAACCTTATCCATCCCTTGTGCACTCAAAACACTGGGCAAATGATGTGTGATAAAACCATAAGAAATTGGATGTACCCAAAAATCATCCAAGTCAAAAGAAGAAGCCCTACAAAATAGAAGAAAAAAAAATGAATGGAGCTTCAATGTAGTTTGAAAGAACATAAAATGATAGACTTCCTAATGCTTCTACTACTCTGAAAAGTAACTTAGATTTGTGAGTATTGTATGCATAAAGCTAATAATGAGAAAATTATAGGCCTAAAGATCGTTGTAGGGTAATAAATTCCAACTCTTACTTGTGAGAATACATCTCAAAAAAGAATAGTTTGTTAAGCATGTGAAGGGAACACTATTGTGGCAACACATCATGTTTGTATTAATTTACAAAAATTCTAATATATAAGCTTTACCA
Source organism: Mustela nigripes (assembly GCF_022355385.1). Classification (NCBI taxonomy): domain Eukaryota; kingdom Metazoa; phylum Chordata; class Mammalia; order Carnivora; family Mustelidae; genus Mustela; species Mustela nigripes. The sequence continues at coordinate 44,297,982 of NC_081565.1, read as the reverse complement.
TCTCATTTACATATGATAAGAATACTGTGAAATATTATATATTTTATATTAAATACTAATACATATTTTAAAATACATGAGAATATACCGTGTGCTAAATGTTGCTCTGAATGTTTTATACCCACTTACACATTTATCTTTACAATAATCTTAAGAGATAATTATTATTTTGGGGGCACCTGGGTGGCTCAGTGGGTTAAAGCCTCTGCCTTCGGCTCAGGTCGTGATCCCAGGGTCCTGGGATCGAGCCCCACATTGGGCTCTCTGCTCAGCAGGGAGCCTGCTTTCTCCCCTCTCTCTGCCTGCTTCTCTGCCTGCTTGTGATCTCCGTCTGTCAAATAAATAAATGAAATCTTTAAAAAAAGAGAGATAATTATTATTTTTTCCTATTTTACATATGAAAAATTGAGGAATGAGAAGTTTAGCTACTTTCTCAAGGTCAAATAGCATTACTGCATGCTTTATATGCTTACAAAATGTTAGAATATTGTCTGTAGAAAACTAGGCATACATATCTTCAAGGGTAATTTTTATTCTAGGCTTTTGTTTCACTCTTTGCATAGAATATGACCCCAAATAAGATGCAATTGTTTCTTTTTCAATCCAAAAATACATATCAGTTGGTAAGTCATTGACTTTATCACTGAAAAAATTGTAATCTTTACTTCTTTTCTTAAAAATAATTTCAACACGAAATATCTTCAACAGAAAGTAGCAAAACCTAATAGGACTGAGTGGAATGTGGAAATATAGCAGAAAAGAAAGATCAAAGCAACACAGATGGTTTTAGAATATGAAAATGAAGAGTCAGAGAGGAAAGAGTAAGATCCAGAAGTTAACCTGTCAAGTGTTAAACCCATATATGTCATATTTTGTGATCAGATTGAGAAAGACAGTCTAGAGAACACAGACCATTCCCCCAAACTTTTATACAAAATGTTAACATTGAGTAATGGTGTCACACAAAAACTTTAGTGCTGCATGGGAAGATAATGTGCGGGGAAAATGTATGATGCTTGAGAAGACAAATTATACATATATAGGCTTGAGCCCCTAAGTGGAAAAAAAGATACCAGCAAGAAACGTGACTCTGTAATGGATCAAATTAAGATGATTCTAAGTGTTCTCAATGGAATTTACTTATGTCATCCTTAGCCATGAAGAATAATTTGTCCTCTTCGGCCACTGGCTACTCCTTCTGAACCTACTGAAATTTCATTTCCCTTCCACTACTCCATGAAAATTCTCCTTTGGGCATGATTAATAATGTTTTTATTAGGAGCACTATAAGTTTTTCTAAGCCCTCACATGATTCAACCTCGTAAACCAATGATACGATCTTCCAAGATCTTCTAGATCTCTGCTTCTAGAGATTTGATAGCTCATTAGGGCATTTCATCACTAAAAGGTAACAGTGTAGCTTATGTCATAATAGTGAAAGTTGTATAAAGTGTTTGAAATACTATACTTCCTTAGAGACTGAACTGTAACTATTGGTGCTGTTTTAATGGTGTTTTGAATATAAACCACATATCAAAGGAAGTAACAAACCTCTGGACTAGAGTATATTCAATTGTGACTGAAAATGACTGGAATTTATCCCTCGATATTGGACTATAGGAAAGATCTAAAGAGTCTTTCTGGCTATAGTAAAGTGTTTGGAGTTCACCTCGTTAGCAATGGAGTAGACACCAGCAAGTTTTAATTGAAGGAAAGAACTGGGGGTGCCTGGGTGGCTCAGTTGGTTAATGGACCGACTCTTGGTTTTGGCTCAGGTCACGATCTCATGGTTGTAGGATAAAAATCCCACATTGGGCTCAAGCTCAGCAAGGAATCTGCTTATCCCTCTCCCTCTGCTCCTCCCTCTGCTTGCTCTCTATCCCTCTCTCAAATAAATAAATAAATAAATAAATAAATAAATAAAATCTTTGTGGAAAAAAACAGGGAGAACTGGATTGATTTATATTGTGGGAAAAATAATTCTAACAGATATATGAAGAATAAAATACTAATTTTGAAGAGTTAGAATTTCAGATCTGTGACCGTTTCCATGCCAATTAATGGTAAAACAGGGTACAAACTTTTTATCTAACTTGAGAAATAAGTAAGTAAGCAAATAAATGAATGCACAAATACAAGTATTGGCTGGTATGAATACACTGCATTAGAAAGACAAGTCTACTTTAATTTTTTCTTTACTTGGAGGAATATATATTATGTAGTATTTGAAATTTCATCCACAATACAATATTATAACCTCCCCCACTCCATCCATATATTTAAAAATAAATAAACATTTAATATATTTATATTTTAATGTTTATACAGTATATTAATATATAATATACATTTATAAATGTAAATTATATATAATTCAAAAGATCCTGGAAAATGTTTACAAATGGGTGTTATCAGGAATAGGATTTCCAATCAATAGAGTTCTTCACATCCTAGTTTGTTTTGAATTTTTACCTGAACATGAAATTCTTACTTCATTTTGGAAGCACTGTTTCTCAGTGCACGTGTCTTAGAGTAGCAGCTTTTCCCTTCAAGTAGTTCAGCTTTAGTCTTGATGTTATTTCATCGACAAAGTACTTCAGAAGCTGTGTTGCTCCATTGATTCCTAGTGGATAGTTACCATCCTTTCTTTCTATATCCAGTGGACGGACTCTCAACGTAATTATTATAGCATGGTTCACCCAATATAAAGTAGAAAAAAGTAAAGCAAGTCTCACTTTAGTTGCTATAGTTGAGATAGTTTTGAAAAGTACATCTTATAAAGTATGTACATTTCAGAACATAGCAATGGGTTTTTATTTTTTTGTTGATAAAATAATTTACATTGTTATGATTTCCTAACTTCCACCACAATTCCACGAGATACTTACTTTTGTATAAAAATAACAAGAAACGGGGGCGCCTGGGTGGCTCAGTGGGTTAAGCCGCTGCCTTCGGCTCGGGTCATGATCTCAGGGTCTTGGGATCGAGTCCCGCATCGGGCTCTCTGCTCAGCAGGGAGCCTGCTTCTCTCTCTCTCTCTCTGCCTGCCTCTCCATCTACTTGTGATTTCTCTCTGTCAAATAAATAAATAAAATCTTTAAAAAAAAAAAAAATAACAAGAAACGGAGAAATATTCACCCTCCATAAATAATGTCCAGTTATACGGGGCACCTGGGTGGCTCGGTGGGTTAAGGCCTCTGCCTTCAGCTCAGGTCATGATCCTTGGGTCCTGGGATCGAGCCCCGCATCGGGCTCTCTGCTTAGCAGGGAGCCTGCTTCCTCCTCTCTCTCTGCCTGCCTCTCTGTCTACTTGTGATCTCTATCTGTCAAATAAATAAATAAAATCTTTAAAAAAATAATGTCTACTTACATGCAGGTTATGTCTAGGTCCTACAGGAATTTCTATGCATATGCTGTATTGTGAAAAAAATGCAAACATATAGTAACACAATGCAATACCCTTTATTTGAAAGAATTAAATATATAAAATTTGGCAATAGAGAAAAAGATCTTTGTGTAGAAAAAAATATTAGCCAATAAGCTTAATTTACTGAGGCAAGCATTGGTTTTCTGTACTGGTGTTACAGTGACTCAGATAGTCTGGAGACTTTGTTCATAATACCAGTGATTAAATAGGGTTTTCTTTTCTTTTCTTTTCTTTTTTTTTTTTTTTAAGACTTTATTTAGTTATTTGAGATAGAGACAGTGAGAGAGAGCATGAGAGGAAAGAAGATCAGAGGGAGAAGCAGATTCCCCATGGAGCTGCGAGCCTGATGCTGTACTCGATCCAGGGACCCCAGGATCATGATCTGAGCCAAAGGCAGTTGCTTAACCAGGTGCCCTAGGGGTTTGCTTTTCTTAAAGCCTACCAGTGTAAAGCATAATAACAAGGAATGGGAAGAGTCTTAAGGACTTTTTTGCTATGTACCTTGTTTAGAGTTGATATTTATTTGTGTTTCAGCAGAGAACGCAAGAGTATTATAAGGAATAAATTATGTTCTCTTCCCAAGAGCAATTCCTTGAATTAATAATTTAATCTTTTTGAAATAGCATATTAGGCCTTTAATTAAAAGAGCATCACCTTCCTTTTTCAAAGTGTGATCAACTTTGAGTACCTAATATATGTAAAGTAGAAAGAAGAAAACAAATCCATTTGCAAGGAAGGACAGGTTTTCTGGGTAGCAGTGGGACAGCTAAATTCTTCTCAGCTGTGTTCTCCTTTAAAGAACTTTATTGATATTATCTGTTAATAAAAAAATATAATTAGTACTTTAAAAAAAAACTTTATTGAAATAAATAACTTCCCGACAAGCAAATAATTTGCCTTTGTTTTTGAAAGATATTTTTTTCAAGAATGCAATTCTAAGTTGAATCTTCCCTACGCACCCCACCCCAGCCCACCAGGACTTTGATGATTTTTTTGGTCAGCCTTCTGGCTTTTATTGTGTATGGCTTTGTTTTTCTGGGTTTTTGTTTGTTTGTTTGTTTTTGCTTGTTTTTAAGATTTTACGTATTTATTTGAGAGAGAACATAAGAGTGAATAGAGCACAAGCAGGGAGAGAAGCAGAGAGGGAGAAACAGGGTCCCCACGAGAAAGGAGCTGATGTAATATAGGGTGTATGCACGGCTCCAAAGATGTGGGGATCCATCAATGTGGAGCTAGACCCAAGACCCTGAGATCATGACCTGAGCTGAAGGCAGACATGTAACTGACTGAGCCACCCAGGTGTCCCTGGCTTTTGTTGTTTCAAACAAGAGGTCATCTATCATGTCTATCTCTGTTCTTCCATGTAAAATGTTTCTGTTACTCTATATTCCTTTAAGATTTATCTCTGCTTTTAAACGATTTAATTACAGCATTCTGTGTTATAATTTTTATCCTGTTTGTTCTACTTGGAGTCGGTTGGGCTTCAATCAATAGATCTATTGTTTCCAAGAAATTTGGAAAATTTTAGTTACTCTTTCTTCAATGTTTTTGTTTGAGGTTTGGTTTTGGGGTTTTGTTTGTTTGTTTCTGTTTCTGTCCTTCAGGAACTACAATTGCAGATATATTAGGGAACTTCAAGATCATTTCCTGATGCTCTGATAATTTTTTTTTTTCAGTTTTTTTCTTCTGTCATTTTCGATCATATTTATTGTCATGTCCTCAGTTTCACTAATATAGATGCAGTATTTCTTTTGTTATTTATCATACCCATTTTATTTTTAATTTCTGACATCATAATCTTGATCACTACAATTTCCACTAATTCTTTTTAATGTCTCTCCTTAATGGACTCCTGCTTTCCTTTAACTTAACAAAACATAGAATGCATGTATTATAACTATTTTAATATCCTTGTTTATTAATTTTATCATCTGTGTCAGTTCTCCATTGGTTTTGCTTAATTGATTTCTCTTTTTTCATCAGTTGTATTTTTCTACTTCTACGCATTCCTGGTATTCTTCGGTTGGATGCTAGACATTGTAAATCTCCTTTTTGGTCTCTGAATATCTTGTTATGACTATGAAAGTTATTGAGCTTTGCCCTGTGGCACATTTAAATTATTTGTAAACACCTTTTTAAAAAATTTTTAAAGCCTAGTTTTAAATTACTGGTAGGTGGTACCAGAGCAACCTCTAGTCAAGGGCTTCACTGGTCCCACAATGAGGCAGTATACTTCCAAATACTCTTCCCAGTCACCCCTGTATTCTGACGTTTCTTTTACTCCAGCAGTTGGAAAAGTGAACCATATCCAGCCTTGTGTGAGTCACATATATTGTTTGCTTTGCTTCCTTTCTGTCATTCCTTTTTTACCTTCAAATGGTTTTCTCACATACATGCACTTATCTGTATTTAGCTGATAGCTTAAAGAGGGATGCTCTGAAGATTTCTGGGGCTGTCACTCTAAGCTGTGTGCTCTTCTCAAGTACGCTGCCCTGTGAATGCTAGCCACTTTGGTCTTCCCAAATCCTCAGCTCTGTCTTCTTAGCATAGGAAACCCAGCAAGCTCTGGGCTGTCTCTCATTTCACTGTTACCTGGAAACTCTGTACAGACTACAAGCTGAGGCAAATGTCAGGATCATTAGGTTCCTTCCCCTGTCTCAGAGGTCACTGCCCAGAACTGCTTGATATTCAGTGTCTGAGCAACCATTGTTTCACATATTTTCTGGCTTTTATTTAGTTAAGACAGTAATGTAAACCTGGTCTCTTTTATCCCAACTTGTTTAAAGGTGGAAGTCCACATTCTTTTATTTATTTATTTTTTAATATGAGAAATTAACCTATTGGGTGAAGCTAGGAAAAATTTGAAATATCTTTATTGTATCAGCTAATATTTACTGAAGTTATGTATCACATCTAATCTATGGCAGGAAGTTCCTAGAATATGTCTTGGTGTATAGAAGCTATCAGCAGGTCTAAGTAAGATTGAATTCAACAGGTAGGCCTTAAATAATTTAAAAGGTTTTGAAACATTTGTTTAGAATGTCTGCTTAAGTATTTTTTTGCTGTTATCCTCTCTTGAGTGAAAGTGAACTCACATCTGCTTAAGGAAAAAGTTAGAATTCTCTGGTTTCCCATATCCAAACAGGCTCAATTTTCAATTTTCAAATCTCTGCTCTCCTGGTTGTAAATGCACCAGGATCAAGATAATCACACAATATTACAAAGCAAATTTGCAATGGAAAGTCCAAACGAACTGTGTGGTTGTCAGAACAAAAATAAAGCCATTTTTTAAAAAAGGACAAGGATTATACAGTGATATATATTATAATAATAATAACATGAAGAATACAATAATATGTTGTTAATGATTTGGGAAAAAAGTCAAGGAGAAGCTATATCTTAATACTATTGTCATTCCTTGATGGGAGGATTTGAAGAAAAAAAATTTTTTTTAAGATTTTATTTATTTATTTGACAGACAGAGATCACAAGTAGGCAGAGAGGCAGACAGAGAGGGAAGGGTAAGCAGGCTCCCGGCTGAGCAGAGAGCCTGATGTGGGGCTCCATCCCAGGACTCTGGGATCATGACCTGAGCTGCAGGCAGAGGCTTTAACCACTGAATCACCCAAGCACCCTTGAGGAAGGTTTTGTGTTTTTGTTCTGTTTTATGCCACGGCATACTGCTAAATTTTGAACTTTGATTTTTTTTTTTTTTAAGATTTTATTTATTTATTTGACAGACAGAGATCACAAGTAGGCAGAGAGGCAGGCAGAGAGAGAGAGGAGGAAGCAGGCTCCCTGCTGAGCAGAGAGCCTGTTGCTGGGCTCAATCCCAGGACTTTGAGATCATGACCTGAACCGAAGGCAGAGGCTTTAACCACTGAGCCATCCAGGCACCCCTGAACATTGATTTTTTTTTTTAAATAAAATGTGTTACTTTAAATCAATTACATAGATAAACATTTGGACTGGATTTTTACTGAGACCATGTATTCTTTGGGATTTGTGTGGGGGAAAATGGAGTTACTAAACCCATTATATATGTTTCAGTCAAACCCACATTTGAAAACCCAGACCATTGGTCATGTAATAGTTTAAGGGGCATCAGAAGCAGTTTCAAGTCCAGGACTGCTGATTTTAAAATGTGAAGAGGAATAAAAAGAAGAGAATCAAAGGTATCTAGCTAGCCAGAACAACAGATGGTTATAAAGAAATAGACACAAAGGATTTGCTTCCTCATCAGATTTCCACCCAAGATTTTAGAACAAGATAACTGGGTAATATTCCAAGATTCATGCTAAAAATAGGGCTTCCATGAGAATTTCTATTGCTGGTCTATTACTAGAGAAGCTAGTTTTGGCAGCACTAGGAAAAGAAGGGAATCCATGTTTCCTCAGGGCCTATACAGCAGGATTGTTTTTCTCCATAGTCTGTTGAGCAGCCAACATGACTCCAATGAATTCTGGACTTTGTCCGTGAAAAAATGCCAAGTATGTTAACTAAGCTTCACATTGGGAGCATCTAAGATCGAGTGATCATAACATCATTAGATTTAAAATGCTCATGAGGCTAACTTCTAAAGGAAGCAACAAAAAGATTATCAGAATTTTAATAAAAATACCAACTATGAGAAAAGACAAGGTGGTTTAAAGAATCCTTATCAGAAGTTTGCTCTAGGGGCACCTGGGTGCCTCAGTGGGTTAAAGCCTCTGCCTTCCGCTCAGGTCATGATTTCAGGGTCCTGGGATGGAGCCCCAATCATCCAGCTCTCTGCTCAGCAGGGAGCCTGCTTTCTGCTCTCTCTCTCTGCCTGCCTCTTTGCCTACTTGTGATCTGTCTGTCAAATAAATAAATAAAATCTTAAAAAGAAGCTTGCTCTATATGGGGGACATCATAAGAGAAAACAAAATAGGAAAAACTTATCAAGCAACTAACAGAAAAAGAACAAAGAATGTGAGTTAATGTATTTTATTAAAGTCTATCTGTATTTAAGAAAACAGAAAAAGTTCAATGAGGCTTTAGGAGCCAAGTTAAAAACTAAGGAGGGTTGTTGAAATATACAGAGAATAACAAGGAATTCAGGTAAGCAGCTGTCTTATTGAAGTTGAAAAGATTAGCTAATATCCACCAGTTAAGAACTTAAAAGTATGGCTTAAATTCTCCCTCTATTACTTCTTTTCTGATTGAGGTTCAAGGAAATCTGTTTTTGTGGATAATGTCTGATCAGGGTCAGCCCAGGTGGTAGCCCACATGCTGTAACTTAAGAATGATTGGATTAACCTCATTTCCCACAAAACCAACAAGGACAAATCCCATGAGACTAAGTTGTAATCCTCCTTTTAAAAATGCTAACGTCACTTGGAGAGTTAACTTCTTAATTCTACTCCGTTCATTCGTAATTAAGATGAATAGATTTATATTTAGATAATTTTTCCTTGTTGCTAAAGGAAATCAGCTCCCCAAAGGTAAAGCAAGAGTTGTTTTGATGAAGTTGAGGTATAAACAAGTCACTTGTTATTCAGCATATAAAAATGACCAGAGAGATTAAGTCTGCAGGAGAGAAAGAGTGGAGGCTATCAGCAAAACAAAAGCCAAACAAAAAACCAAAAATTAAAGAACAGAAACATGCAACCTAGGGATGTTAGGTTCCTGAGTGATTAAAGGAAGACCTATGATGTGAAGGTTGTTGTCCAAAAAGGGTTTGTTGGAAGAATAGAGTATAGGAAAGAACATAGGAAAGACAATTCTTATTTACCTCACTTTCTTCTAGTAAAATCAATTGCTGTTTCTCTGTGTAGAGATGCAAAAGAAATGTAGAGGCAGTACAGACATTTAGAGCTTTGCTATTCCAAACCCAGTCTGAGACCTAGTAGCATGGACATCACATACGAGCTTGATAGAAATAGAAAGTTCAATGCCATATTCTAGACCTACCAAATCATCAAATCAGTAAGATCACTGAGTGATTTGTGGGCATATTTACATTAGAGGAGTGCCAATATTAAGTACAGACTTTGCTATCAAAAAAAAAAAAAAAAAAGCCTGCATTTAAATTTGTGTTCTGCCATTTAAAAATTGTGTGACAAGGTATATAAACTCTCTGATAATTACTTTCTGCATGAAAAATGGAGATAATCCTAGCATCTAACTCAGGATTTTACTGGTTTAAATGAAATATCACATGAAAATGACTTACCACAGTGTCTATAACACCAAACAAACTCAGTACAAATTAAAAAGCATTGTGACTAACTTGGATTAACAAAGTTACAAAATATGTAGGGAATAAAATTAACTTTTTCCATTTCTCTTTTCCATTTACTGGTCCTATATCTGGTGTCGATATGAATTTTTGAAGTGAACCCTTCAGTATTAATGAATTCATGCTGCGTTAGGCTATGGCTATAAGGCAAAAGTCATTCATTTTAAAACAAAGTAATATTTGGCCATTTTATCATGCAAGTCAGATCAGCTGCACAATATAACCAAATATATGGGCAGATATTTATCATTGAAATAAATGAAACAGTAACAATAGAGTAACAACAGAGTAGCAATAAAATTGCTTAAATGGGAAAAAAACAAATCTCATTTTAAAAAATACATATTAAATTTTTGTAAAGCATATTTTTCAGTAAATGTTAGGTACTGGAATATTGTATTTTTTTTTCTTTGTTTGTTTGTTTGGCTCATGGCAAGCTAAACTGGAAACATGAATATTAATTCAATAGACACTTAACCAGTACTTATTTAGTTAAAAGTGTTACAATATTTCAAATGTTATGCATGTTAGAGTGGTTAACCTGGGATTTGAAAAGTTAATGTAGAAAGTAAGGACTTGGTTATGGGAGATCCTTTCTAAAAGCAAAAAATTGGCGGTTGATTTTCCACATTTCTGTCTTGCCAGTAATATATTATCTCCAACTACTTCATTCTTTGCATTTGCAGAATTGGTAGCGTAATTTTGGCACTTCCCTTGAAAGTATCAAGTAAAACTGTTTCATTAGTCCATAGCTTTAAGACTATTCTGATGATGTAGGTCCCAGCCAAGGTTGCAACTGCTACTGAATCTTGGCCAGTCCTGGCTATCTGTGGAAAGCTTTAGGGGGTAACATGTATCTGCATTTATATACTTTTGTCGAAAGAACTAACTTCATCAAAGGAAAAAAAAAAAATCCCCTGGAGTGTCTGGATGTCTCAATTGATTAAGCATTTGCCTTTGGCTCAAGTCTTGATCCTGGGGGTCCTGGGATTAAGCCCTGCATCAGACCCCCTTCTCTGCAGGGAGTCTACTTCTCCTCTCCATCTGCCTCTCCCCCAGCTCATGCTATCTCTTGCTCTCTCTGGCTCTCTCAAATAAAATCTAAGAAAGAAAGAGAGAGAGAGAGAGGAAGGAAGGAAAGAAGGAAGGAAGGAAAGAGGGAGGGAGGAAGAAGGAAAAGGAAAAGGGAAAGGAAAAGAAAACGAAAGAATCCCCTTTTGACTTTAAAGCTTGGGGACAATTGCAACATGGAGCGATAAGTGTGATTTATCTCTTAAAGGAATAGGAACCACATTGGTGATCACCTTGGCAATGGATATTATAGCAAGATATTACCAAATCTCTTGGGTCTCCAGTAATCTGAAAAATCAAAATTGATGATTTTACATAAGGCAATTATTATGAGTCTTAAACTGAAAGTGAAGTACCTGTCAAGTACTTACTGAGGCAAGAGTCCCGTAGGTGTTAGTTTCCTCCCTTCTTCGTAAACCAGATTACTTCATACAGACATGCTGTATAAATACATTGCTTTTTGCCTTTTCCTCTGGAATGACTAAGTTAAATATACTTAGTAGTGCAAGTGATATGGCACACTTGCTTCTGACACACCTGTTTCTGCTTTAATGCCTAAGTACCCATTTTACCCCATCTCATAAATGAATGTTAGTGACAAAACTTCTGGCACAATCTGTAAACTAAATCAGCATATTTTCTAATTGTAAACTAAATTTCAAAGGAAATTCCTTAAGTTTCTCCTTCCACGCATCATGATGAGACACTGATGGAACTACCAACTTCTTTCTGTCTGTTCCAGCTATGTGGAGTTTTTGGCCACCTTCAAAAATTGGATTGCTTAAGAGCAAACAGAAAATTCAGGGTGACTTATTTCGCACAAAGATGGTGAACATATGGAATAAATTGCTAACTTAGACCATTGGAGCAGATAATATAATTTAGTTTAGCAGCAGAAAATTTATTTCTAAAGGAGGGTAAGGATGGCAGTAAGGAACTGGAGAGAATTGATGCCAGTGGCTTGGAGAATGTCAGAGAAACCCAGATGAAGAAGGATTTTTAATGCTCACATGGCCTCTCCCCCACCTCTGTGTTGATATTCTTGATGTCCTTAGGATCTTTTAATTTTGTGAAAATGAATATAACTGTGACTAGCTTAGCAAAAATTGCTGCTGTATACCATAATGCATGCTATAAACCATGCGGGGATCTTAAAGTGCATAATCGTGCTGCAGATGGCACTGTTAATTTCTATTACAGACTCTAAAACCACGAGGGAGATAGTGTGTGCCTCACTGCCTCACTGTTCTACAAGAATGATTTTTGATAGTTTCCCTTACTGCACAGCTTTTCTGCAAAGTGTTTGTCTTTTAGGAAGGCCAAAAGGAACTTACTGGCTTTTTAAAAATCTGTGCAAAATTGCCAAGCTGCTCTGGGCCCTGCCCCCTGCAGTCCCCAGTTTGCTAGCCTTATTTAAGAAGGTACAGGTATCTGTTCACTCAGAATGAAATGAGCCTTCTTTGGGTTTTGGGAATTTATAAGAATACCAACTACCTGCTTTTTACCAAATGTAGAGCATAGTATGAAATTCTATCCATGAAGATTCTTTTGAGGATGGGAAAATTAAGAAAGAAGATAAATATTAGAAACACACACACACACAAATTTTGCTGTGTTCTGCCAAAAAATTCTTTGTTCTTTAATGGAATATAGCCCCTGAAATTGTGTCCAACATCTGGTTTTACCCAATTGACTATACATTATTTAATTCTCTTTTTATTTTTGGATTTTGGAGGGTTTGAAACCTCCAAAGACTTATCAAAATGAGGAAATCCTTCTAGTTAACTTCCTATACAAATCATAGCAGGGCAAGGGCTTCAGAATCAGAAGACCTGCTCTGCTTTTTAGTGGTATCAATGAATATATAGGATACATAGTCCCCCTAACATTTCTGTGTCTTTGCTCTCTTATCTAAAATATCTGAGTATATAGTCACAGATATTAACCAGAAGAATGAATGAAAATGCTAACCATAATGCACACAATGACTGACTCAGTGTCTGTTTTTCAATGTTTCTTTCACAAGAATGTGGCCACTCATTTCCAAGCAGGTTTAGGCAAACTACAAAAGTTGGGTTTGCCTAAAATCAGTCAGTGTTCTAAGACTGAATCTCCTTATATCATCAGCTCACTAGAGGCAAAATATTTTAAGTATGCCTTCATTAACTACCAATAAAATATCAGTACTTTAGTACCTGAATCTTGGTAATTTAACCTTTTATGATATATCATTAGGTGATACTAATTAGATGATAGTAACATAATTAAGATTATGAGTACTTTTTAAATTTTTGTTTTTCCATAAAATAATATTGCATAGATTTATAATATGCTTCTTTTCTCAATTTTCCATGCTTAATTTCAAACAGTGATTAACAGTAAAAAGCTACTGCTCTTGCTGCTTTCTTGATAACAAGGATCATAATTACAACTTTCAATGAACAAGTCACCTTGCTGTACAATAGAGAGTATAAACTCAGTATATTTCAAACTTAATAATAACTCTCCACTAAGGATCTAGTCTATTTCCTTACTTATGTATTGGCTAATGATATTTTTTAAAACAGATTCATCCAAACAAATTCATGAAGCTTACGTTACACATCAAGCATATACTGAATTTTAGAGACATAAAAATGAACAGGATAGAAATTATCTCTGCCCTCAAAGACTATACATTCTAAAAGGAAAGACAAGTTTTAAAAAACATTTGCGGGGAGGCTGGGTGTCTCAGTGATTTGAGCCGCTGCCTTCGGCTCAGGTCATGATCTCACGATCCTGGGATCAAGCCCCGCATCGGGCTCTCTGCTCAGTGTGGAGCCTGCTTCTCTCTCTCTCTCTGCCTGCCTCTCTGCCTACTTGTGATCTCTCTTTCTCTCTCTCAAATAAATAAAGTCTTAATTTTTTTAAAAGCGTTTAGTATAATTGACAGAATAGTGCAAACATAACTATAATTTTAGAACATTTTATCATTCCCCTTTGACCTCTCCTCTTTGTCCTAGGCAACCACTAATATTTCTGTCTCCACATATGTTCCTATTTTATACATTTCATACAAATTGATAATAAAATATATGGGTAGTTGTGAATAGCTCTTATAATGTAGCATAATGTTTTCAAGTTTCATTCATGTTGTTGCATTTACCATTACTCTATCTCTTCTACTGTCAAATAATGTTCCCTTAAATTATATATTGAACATTTGATACAGCAATTTAGAATTTCCTGAATTAACCCAAATATTCAAAAGGATATGTACTTTTCATAATATAGATGCACTGTTTTTCTTTAAATTGTTCAGTAAATTTCCTTCTCTAAAGATCAAGATACTCCAATCATGTCAAGTATTTAAAAGTTTAAAAATACTCATTCCTATTGGGAGTATAACTTGATACAAATTTTTGGGAAGCAATTTACAGTACAAACCATATTATTAAATGTTTTTAATAAATTAATATATTTAAAATTATTTAAAATATATAAAGGAAACAAAAATATTTCTGGGGGTGCTATATGATAGGTTTTAATATTGAAGGCCAACTACTAACAAAATCAGATTGCTTACAAAAGCAAAAATGTACAATCAAATGATTGAGATGCTACAGTATGTTAAAAGGAGATAGATAGATAGATAGATAGATACCTAGCTATGTTCTTAGGTATAAAAAGAAAGTTAGTGGGTATATGTAGGGTTGGGGTGGTTATTGGTGGAGGGGAGTAGTAGTAAGATGGGCTCCTATAATCTTTAGTGATAGACACACAGGGGTGAAATGATGGGTCTTGGGGCTATAGTGGTGAAGTTTGGTTATTGTAACTTGGGCATACTCCCCAGCCCCCCACAAACATACGGACAGATGGAAGTTTGCCAGAGCACAGATCTTTACTAAAGAACAGAGGAAGAAGAAAAATAAATTACTGCAGTTTGTGAACTTATAGCTGACCAGGATGATAAAGGTTAGGAAGTGTGTGACAAGGATAATTGGTTCCTTACATACCATTGGCTAGTGTTGACTCAGATGGTGGGGAACAAAAATGCTCACAGACAACTAGCACAATGTCACTGTGAGTCTCTGGCAGTCCTCTGCCAGAGGAGCAAAAACATAGCAGGAGCAAAAGCACTGCAACTCGTGGTGTATGTGGAAACAAAGACTTCTCAAAAGGAGGCTCAGGAAGCAAAAGAGACATTCCTGCCTCTGTTACCCAGTATGCAAGTCAAATGTGAATGCCTTTAAAATTTGGGTATTTGAGAAGCAGGCCTCCCTGGAAAGGCCCAGAGGGGACTTTCAAGTTATATGTGGCCCATAGCTCAAGAATGAAAATTGGTTTTGCTAGAAAAGGCAAAAATCATCTTTAATAGGAAGATAATTTTTTGTTTGAAAATCACACCTACCTATCTCAAGTTTGAGTCTGGCAGTTAGCAATTCACAAGGGCACGTTAGACACAAAGCTGTAGAGAACAGTTAGAGAAATGGGCTTTCTGACCATTGTCTGCTCTCCTGGGAACAAAACTTTCCTGGGCAAGGACATAGAATATGTAAAACAAAGGAAGCTGAAGAACACCCCTTATTAAGATTTTGAACGTGAGGGGCTCCTGGGTTCAGTGGGTTAAGCCTCTGCCTTCAGCTCAGGTCATGATCTCAGGGTCCTGGGATTGAGCCCCGCATTGGTCTCTCTGCTCAGCAGGGAGCCTGCTTCCTCCTCTCTCTATGCCTGCCTCTCGGCCTACTTGTGATCTCTCTCTCTCTCTGTCAAATAAATAAATAAAATATTTTTTAAAAAGTTAAAAAAAAAAGATTTTGAAAGTGAAAGAGATGTTAGAGGAGTTACATTTTAAGAAGTTACCATATGTGGGGTGCTTGGCTAGCTCAATATCTCAATATGTAGAACATATGACTCGACCTCAGGATTGTAAGTTTGAGCCCCATGTTGGGTGTAGAGATTACTTAAAAATAAAAAATAAATACATATTTTAAAAAAAAGAAAAGAAAAAAAGAAGTTACTATATGTTGGGCAAAATCCCAGGTTCTTTGCATGTATTTATACATGTAATCCATATATCACCCCACGAAATAGGTGTTTCCATGATTTCCATTTTATCAATGATGGCTAAGTATGGGGAGGTAAGGTGATTTGTCCAAGAACCCCAAACAGAGGCAGGAGCAGGATTCAAAGTGCAGTTCTTCACTGAATTTGACCAAATACCAAGATGAAGAAGAGAAGACTGGTCTGACACTGAATTTTTTAAGTGTCTGTGTTCAGCTTACTTATAGTAAGTAAATCTGTCCTTTATCACGATTTTTCCTTGATTATAGAATGCATTTTAAAATATTTAAGGTAAATTCAATGTTAATGCATTTCAGAGGTTAAACGTGCCCACAATATTTCCACTTGGAAAGTGGTAAACAGATTCTTTTTGACACGTATTCTTGAAACTGAGATGGGTGTCATAGATGGGGTGCTATAAATTGACCAATGACCAATGTTCAGAATACTTTTCTCAGCCTTCTACTAAAATTGCAACTCTGCCTTACTCTTCACTATGTCTTGATTTAGCGTAGAACTTAAAGTTACAATGTCATTTCTGAATATATACCTTTAAGCTGTTACAGTACACTCACAGCCTAAGAAAACTCTGCGGTTCCTGGCTCATCTTCTCAAGCAATTCCCTAACAATTTGCCTTCCAACTTACCAGTCCTCTCATGAGCATCCCATGATTTGAGGCATGTGGCTTTGCATCTTGACTTGTCCTTTACAAGGCCTATTTAGGATTTATTCAGTTACTAACATTCTTCCTAGGCCCTATTCATAATGTCCATGACTCCTCTCATATGCAGATCAACTTGTCTATCATAACATCTGCATTATAATGTCTGTACTCAAACCTTTGCAATATTTCCAAATATTCCATCTTTTTCTGCCTTTGTCCTGCCTTCCTTCCTTCTTGTCTTTCTTCCTCTCTTGCTCTTTTCCTCTCTCCTTTCCTTCTGCCTTCTGTCCCTTCTTTTTTACATTCCCTCCTTTTCTCTCTCTCTCTCCCTCCCTCATCAACATGTAACATTCTATTTTACAGTTACAAGTTCTTCTGCTAAGCATTTCCTACCCTACTTCTCTTTCTAGAAAACTCACATACATCTTTTGTATCTCATTTGATCTCTGAAATTGATTCTAATCTCTCTGATTTTTAATAGAAAATGCAATAGCATTTAAAAATAATAATTACATTGGATATATATTTTTTCGTAGGTGCTACCCTCCATTACATAAATTTCCCTTACTCTAATTTATTAAAAGCAGTATTTCATATCTTAAACATTTTCATGTTCAATATATTGGATAGAAAAATCTGTGATACATAACAACCATCCACTAAACTTTCTTTTTTTTTTAATTTTTAATTTTTTTTATAAACATATAATATATTTTTATCCCTGGGGTACAGATCTGTGAATTGCCAGGTTTACACACTTCACAGCACTCACCATAGCACATACCCTCCCCAATGTTCATAACCCCACCCCCTTGTCCTAACCCCCCTCCCCCCAGCAACCCTCAGTTTGTTTTGTGAGATTAAGAGTCACTTATGGTTTGTCTCCCTCCCAATTCCATCTTGTTTCACTGATTCTTCTTCTACCCACTTAAGCCCCCATGTTGCATCACCACTTCCTCATATCAGGGAGATCATATGATAGTTCCAATAAACTTTCTTAATGAATAAATGAATGTCAGTCAATCATGAGAAATTATGGTTATTGGTGTCACCCAAAATCCTGCCTCAAACATTATATTTTTAATATCTAAAACATGAATCTCTGTTCTCGATAATATTAGCTTAAACATTTATATCACAAAACTCCAGGCAAGGACTTGTATTTGTAATCCAGAGTGCACTGATGTATGCTTAAGGATATACAAAAAGGAGAATGTGACCAAAAAAAAAAAAAAAAAAAGTATCAGAATATCCCTCACCATGTAGCCATTACGCAAAATATTATGAATTAAAACTCAGGAGGAGTAACATATTTCCCACATAAATGACAAAATGTTTATGGTTGACTTCAATCCCCAAATGATATATATGGAGTTTACTGTTAAAAATTATAACTTTTAATTTCACAATTATAGAGTAGCAATTATGCTTTGTATACATAATACTTGATGAGTAATTTATAGGTTTCTGAGTGTTTTTTTATAGATGGTTCTTGAATAAGATGGTCTTTCTGAGGAAGATAAACAGTAACCAACAATTGTCCTAATCGGGATAATAACAATAACAAGTACAAAAATCATGCTGGCCAGAGCTTTTAAGAACACCCTGAAGTCCACTGGGTTGTTGAAATGTTTGCTTCTGATAGGAACAGAGGCTTATTTAATCACGCACTCAATTATTTATTAGGGCCATATGATCTTCACCATCATGCATGTGGAAAAAGCAAAGGGCACTGACAAGATGGAGAACTTGCTTAGCTGGCTCCCTTCCTGCAAATAGAAACCAGAGGAGCTGTAAATCCAAGCATGAGTATGAATTTGAGAAAGGAACATAAAAAATAAAAAGCCAGTGAAGATCAAAGGCTGTTAGGAGTTGGTATTGGTGGCACTGCTTGTGAGCGGTCGGGAATGCATTAATATGAGTGTGGCTCATAATATGGCTCAGACCATCATCACAAAATACCACAGACTAAGCGGCTTAAACAACAGAAATTTATTTCTTGCATTTCCAGAAGCTAAGAAATCCCATCTCGAGGTTCCAGTCAAGGCATCGGGAGACCAAAGTTCCTTGTAAGAACTCTCTTCCTGGCTTGCAGACAGCTGCCTTCCGGCTGTATCCTCTATGACCTCCTTTTTGTGCATGTGCCTCGAGAGATCAAGCTCTCTGGAGTCTCTCCTTAGAAGGACACTAATCAAATTGGATTGGGACCTTACCCTTAGAACGTTGTTTCACCTGAATTACTGTTGTAAAAGCCCTTTCTCCAAATACAGTTAGGGTTTCAACATGTGAATCTTGGGTTAAGATTTCAACATATGGATCCTGTTCATTGGAAGACACAAACATTCAGTCCATAATGGGAAAGAACTTCTACGTTCTGTTCTTATCTCTTCCCATATTGCACTGAAAAGGTGAAGCCTGTCCCCTTACAGTGGAAACAGGCAGATGTTCAAACTGAACTTCAAAGAAGTTCAAAATTTAACTTCAGTTTTTTCAAAGCTAGGTGTATAGTGTTGATGTAGGTGATATGGTGATGTGTGTAGGTGATACAGTATACTTTCTATTCTGATTTTTCAGGAGACATGAAGGACTTGGTTTTTCTAATTTTAGTGATATCAAGATTGATTGGTACTTTGGTTGTTGTCAGCCTGCCTAATCAATTCATTATTAATTTTCTCCATCAACTCAATCATTAGGTTGTGGTTTTAGCAGCTGTTGATGATTGTTGCCTACATGCATTATTTCAACAGGAAAACCATAAGAATCTTACAAAATGAGAGAGAGACATATAGAAAGAAAGAGAGTGAGAAAGTCAGTCTTCAAAGCACACTTGAAATAGGTCCGTGCCAGATTACAACTGCAGCAATAGAATCATTTCTGCTTCTACTTCACCTCTCTATTCAGGAGTTTGTAACTCCTTTCCAGTTACAAACAAGCCATGGATAGCATCCCATATATGGAAGGAACACTGAAATAATGAAGTGGTGAAATAATTTGTTAATTTATTTTTTAAGAGTCTATTTATTTATTTGAGAAAGAGAGAGGAGAGCCAAGAAGCAGACGGGAAGGGAGAGAGAATTCCAAGTAGACTCCCACTGAGCACAGAGACCAACACAGGGCTCAATCTCACCACCCTGAGATCATGACCTGAATCAAAATCAAGAGTTGGACCCTTAAATGACTGAGTCACCCAGTTGCCCCTGATGTGGTGAAATAATTAAAAAAAAAAAAAAAAGAAAGAAAAAAAAAGAAAACAATCATACATTTCTTCTCTCCACAGTCTGAGTCGTTTTTTTGACTGGGGAGAATTTTTAAAATGAATGAGAGACTGAAGATTTGGTAAAACTGGGTTGATGTTTGAAAATCTAAAAAAATGGAATTTGTCCTTGGTAACTAAAATGTTTGAAAAGCTATCGAATGTGTCAGGATGCAGAGTAGGAAAATCAGGGGTTAAATGATTTTCTCACACCTCACAGAGTTTGTTAAATAAAATATATTATATATGAATATATCAAAAGATGTCCAGTATACTGACTGGACTTCATGATTTAAGGTAACATTTAAGGAGTTCTTAAAATGCCATCCTTATTGAATTGCATCAGTTCTCTTGTAAACCAGGACTTCCCTAATGTCAGAAAGGAAAAGTTTACAAATCTGTGTAGATGTCCAAACTATGGAATTACAACATTTATCTTATTTGGGTATACATGTAGAATTATAGATGACTGCCACAATATTTTTCTTAATTAAAATATATTCTGAATATGTTAGTTACAAAGTTATTATTGGTAGACATTACTAGGTCATGGTTCAATCTTTTTAATTAAATTATTGTGAAAGAATGAAATTCTTTCAGTGATTTTCCACAGTAGTTGACGCATGCATGGTAGGAGTGCCAACCTAGTAAGTCAGTGACTTTGTGGGATTCATGAGCATGAACATGGGAAAATGTGACTAGCAGAGGTAGATCTCTAGTCACTTAGCAGAGATCATTTAGAAGAGGGTGATCTGGAGAAAAGGGAAAAGGTCAATACTAGTGAGGTAAATTTTGCAATGTACTGTGGAGCAAAGGATCAGAATTATGAAGACACAGTAAACAAGGTCATAATCATATAAACCTGGAAAGGAAAAGTGATTGAAGACCCATATTTTAGAGTAGGAACAAACCGTATGTGCTGCATTTTCATCAGCTCCCTATATATATTTTGAAGATTGCCATTGCCTATATAAAATTATTTATAATATTTTTTACTGTAGTAGGTGTAGAGTATGGTAGTTGATCAAGCACTTTCCTTTTATGGACATTTGGTTTGTATTTTTTAAATCATCTCTAATTATAAGGAACACACAAACAAATATGCTTATGTACAAACTTTTTAACTATTTATTTTGTTTATTTGCTTTCCTTAGTTAAGCATGTTTATTAAATGCACATGTCAAAGTATGCATGATCATATTTATTCTAGCTTTTGGAATTTAAATTTTATTCTCTTTGAAAATTATTGTAGGTCATGGTGTAGCAAAATGTTAAAAGTCAGGAAAATTCCTAATCTATCTGTTAAGTAAAATCATCAGAACATTAGTAGTTTAGAAAGATGGGACACCTGGGTATCTCTCTTGGTCAAGCATCTGCCTTTGGCTCAGGTCATGATCCCAATGTCCTGGAATCAAGCTCTGCATTGGGCTCCTTGGTCGGCAAGGAGCCTGCTTCTCCCTCTCCCCGGCCTGCTGCTCCTCCTACTTATGCTGTCTCTCCCTGTCAAATAAATAAAATATTTAAAAGAAATAGTTTAAAAGATAATCTTAGTGTTAAAAGAATTTTAAGGGCAATAGATGAAAAAGATGAAAAAAAAATACCACTGCTTTTCCTTAAATTGTGAGGATTAAATCTTTTCCCCTGCTTTTTTACAAATGTATGTACATTACAAATTTTCTAACATGAGCTCATCAGCATTTATATGCAAAGCAAAGTAAATTCACATTTTATTTATTTATTTATTTATTTATTTATTTATTTATTTGACAGACAGAGATCACAAGTAGGCAGAGAGGCAGGCAGAGAGAGGGAGAGAGGAAGAAGCAGACTTCCCGCTGAGCAGAGAGCCCAAGGTAGGGCTGGATCCCTGGCGCTGAGATAGTAAATGCACATTTTTAAAAAGATTTTATTTATTGAGAGAGAGAGCACACACGTGCATGTGTACAAGGAGGGTGGGACAGAGGGAGAGGGAGAAGCAGACTTCCCACTGAGTGGGGAGCCCCATCTGGGGCTAGATCCCAGGATTTTGGGATCACGACCTAAGCTGAAGGCAGACACTCAGCCTACTGAGCCAACAAGGCACCCCAAAAATGTATTAACAAAACCTTCCTTGATAACCCTAGTCAGGGTTGACAGAAGTTCAGATTTCTCTACCATCTTAATGAAATAGCTGTGAAGCCAAAACACCATAGGTCAAATTAAAAAGATAGTACTCTTAGAAGTACAGAAGAAAACACAGAGATACTAGTAAACTGGGGTCCACTTTCAGATGTGCTTTTAAAGCAAAGTGATCTACCTAACGGATACTGCATTATGAATATTTTTCTACCTCTGTATTAGACACAACTATACTTAAACTTTTACATGAAGATATATTTATAGCCATAAAATTACCAAGTTATTGTCATTTTGAAATAAAGCATCCAAAATTTGTGCTTGTATAAAAGCATGCCATAGGGCCCTAAGTTAAGTTATAGAACCGGTGCCTTATTTTTTAGTACTTAAATTCCTTTTACGTCTTCATTACTATAATCACAACTGTAATATCCTTGTGTGCCTTAGTGTGAATTTCAGGTCATATTGTTTGGATAGATTCTCATTTAAAAAATCAGTGTGTATTTGCAAAATTGCTTTCAGAAAGTTGGTTCTAGGGACACCTGGGTGGCTCAGTGGGTTAAAGCCTCTGCCTTCGGCTCAGATCATGATCCCAGAATTCTGGGATCAAGTTCCACATCGGGCTCTTTGCTCAGCAGGGACCCTGCTTCCCTCTCACTCTCTGCCTGCCTCTCTGCCTACTTGTGATCTCTGTCTGTCAAATAAATAAATAAACTCTTTTAAAAAAAAACTATTTAAAAAAAAAAAAGAAAGAAAGTTGGTTCTAGTTTAAACACCAACTCTAATGTTTGGGAGACAAGATTATATAACTTGCCACATTACATTTCTTCTTTTTGGTCTTTGATGGTTTTGTTAGTGAAAAAAGAAAAGAAAAGAAAAGAAACTTACACCAAAATGTTATTATTTTTTCATTTGAGTAGAGCTGACAAGATGTTATATTAGTTTGAGATGCACAATTTAATGATTTATTAATACATCCTGTGCTATGTTCACTACAAGTGTAGCTACCATCTGTCCTATTACATCACTGCTACAGTATCATTGACTGTATTCCTTATGCTCTTAGTCCTTTTGGTCCCCTTAGTCCTTCCATAACTGGGAGCCTTTGTCTCCCTCTGTGATTCAACCGTTTTGCCCAAGCCCCTCCCAACCTTACCTCTGACAACCGTCATTTTATTCTCTGTATTTACAGGTCTGATTCGGCTTGTTGTTGATTCATTTGTTTTCAGTTTGTTTGTTTATTTATTTATTTATTTATTTTTACACTCCACTTATGGATAGAATCATATATGTTGTCTCCCTCAGTCTGACTTATTATACTTAGCATAACACCCTCTATGCCCATCCTTGTTGTTGCAAATGGCACAATCTTATCCTTTTTACGTCATCGTGATGTTTATGTACATATATATGTGTATGCGTATATATATATTCATATATATATGAATATCACATTTTCCTTATTCATTTGTCTATTGATGGATGCTTGGGCAGCTTCCATCTCTTGGCTATTGTAAATAATGCTGCAATAAATAAAGGCGTGCATATATCTTTTTTTAATTAGTGTTTTTTGCTTTCGTTGGGTAAATACTGAGTTGTGGGATTACTGGATTATATTGTATTTTTATTTTTAATTTTTCGAGGAAACTCCATACTGTTTTTCACAGTGGCTATACCAATTTTCATTCCCATCAATAGTGCACAGGTGTTCCTTTATCTCTACAACGCTTGTCACTTCTTTTTTTGACTTTAGCCATTCTTAGTAGTGCAAGGTGATATTGTAGTTTTGATTTTCATTTTGCTGTTGATGGGTGACATTGAATATATTTTCATGTGTCTGTTGGTCATCTTAATGTCTTTTGGAAAAATAACTAGTTAGGCCCTCTGCCTATTTTTTTGTTTTTGTTTTTAGTCAGATTGCATTGTTGGTGTTGAGTGTGTAGGTTCTTTATATATTTTGGATAGTAACCCCTTAGAAGGTATATTATTTAAATATGGGAGAAGCCCTATTCAGTAACTTTTCTTCTTTCTTTTGTTTCTTTCACTGTGCAGAAGCTTTATATTTTAATGAAGTTCCACTAGTTTATTTTCCCTTTTGTTTCTCCTGCCTAAGAAGACATATCTAGAAAAAATGTTGTTACATGTGATGTCAAAGACATTACTGCCTGTGTTTTCTAGGATTTTTATGGCTTCAGGTCTCACGTTTAGGTCTTTCATACATTTTGAGTTTATTTTTTGTGTATTGTATAGAAAGTGGTCCAGTTTCATTCTTTTGCAGGTAGCTCTCCAGTTATCCCAACAGCTTTTATTTAAGAGAATTTTCTCCATTGTCTATTCTTACCTCCTTTGTTATAAATCAATTAAACATATAATAGTGAGTTTGTTTCTGAGCTCTCTATTCTGTTCTATTGATCTATGTGTTTTTTATTTGTTTTGTTTTTTGTTTTCTTGGGGTTTTGGGGGTTTTTTGTTTGTTTGTTTGGTGCCAGTACCATACTGTTTTGATTACTAAAGCTTTGTAGTTTATCTTGAAATCTGATATTATGATACCTCCAGCCTCATTCTTCTTTCTCAAGATTGTTTTGGCAATTTTTGGTCTTCTCTGTTTCCATACAAATTTTAGATAATTTTAGTTCTGTGATGAATGCTGTTGGTATTTTGGTAGGGATTGCATTAAATTTGTAGGTTGATTTGTGTAATGTGGACATTTTAGCAATATTAATTCTTCCAGTTCATGAGCATGAACTATCTTTCCGGTTGTTTGTGTCGTCTTCAATTTCTTTCATCAGTATTTTATAGTTTTGGGGGGTATAGGTCTGTCACTTCTTTGGTTAAGTTTATTCCTAGATATTTTATTCTGTTTGGTGCAGTTGTAAATTGTGTTATTTTTTTTAAATTTATCTTTCTGCTACTTCATTATCAACGTACAAAAATGCTATTGATTTCTGGATAATAATTTTGTATCCTCCTACTTTATTGAATTCATTTATTACTTCTAGTGGTTTGTTGGTAGAGTCTTTAGGATTTTTTATGTATAATATCATGAAATATGCAAATGGTGGTAGTCTATCTTCTTTACCAATATGGGTAACTCTTATTTTTCTTGTCCAATTGCTGTGGCTAGGACTTCCAGTACTACATTGAATAAAAGTGGCAAGAATGTGCATCCTTTCTTTTTTATGACCTTAGAGAGAAAGCTCTTGGTTTTTTACTATTGAGTATAATGATAGCTGTGGACTTTTCATATATGCCTTTTAATATGTTGAGGCATATTCCCTCTAAACCCACTTTGTTTAGATTTTTTTTAAATGAATACAAGTTGAATATGTAATACTTTATTTTCTCATCTATTAACAAAATTAACTTGATTTGTACTTATTTCAGCACGTGCAAAGCTTAATATTTACCTAAATTTTGTGTGAATTATGCATTTAAATGTACAGAGAATTTTTTTAAACTGTTTATGTATTTTATCAAAAATAATATTAGAAGATTCTAAAAGGTAGCCAAGAACAAGTATAAACTTCTTTAAATATAAAAGACTATTGATAGTATCTGAGAGGATTTTATTTCTTATCTGTTTCTTTAGCTATCTAGTTTCATCATCCTTGCTGTATAGGCAGTCATTCCGAGAGGGATAATACTATGAAAAAGAGTGGCACTCTCTTATGTGGAATCAGAAATAAAGGTGTTAGCAAGGGGGTATGCCAGGGTGGCTCAGTCATTAAGCGTCTGCCTTCGGCTCAGGTCATGATCCCAGAGTCCTGGGATCCAGCCCGGTATCAGGCTCTCTGCTCAGTGGGAAGCCTGCTTCTCCTTCTCCCACTCCACCTGCTTGTGTTTCTTCTCTCTCTGTCAAATAAATAAAATCTTAAAAAAAAAAAAAAAAGATGTAAGCAAGGGAAGATTAGTGTAGTAGGTTGAATTGTGCCCCTCAAAAAGATATGTGCAAGTCCTATTCTTCTGTACTTGTGAATGTGACCTTAAGTGGAAATAGGTCTTTGTAGATGTAATGGATGTAAGATATGTAAAATGAAGCCATACTGGATTAGGATAAGCCCTAGAATATCCAGAACTGTGAGAATAAATTTTGATTGTTTTAAGCCATCCACTGTGAGATACTGGGTTTGCTATGGCAACCCTAGGAAATGAAAAGAGTCATATATTAAGTAACTAATAGAGATGGCCTTTGAATAGATAACTAGAAGAAGATGAAGTGAGCAAACCAATATTTATCGAGTATGTAGTGCAGCCTTTGCACTAACAACTTTTTTTTAAAAAAATGTTATTTACATATTTATTTCAGAGAGCACACAAGTGGGGCGGGGGGAACAAAGGGAGAGGGAGAAAGAAAAATCTCAGACTACATGTTTAGCATGGAGCCCAATGCAAGGCTTGATCCATGACCCTGAGATCATGACCTGAGCCTAAATCAAGAGTCAGACACTTACCCAATTGGGCCACCCAGGCACGCCTGCACTAACAACTTTCAAATGTAAACTCATTAAGTTAAGCTTTATAGAAATGTAGTAAAATAGGTATGATTGCTGTTTTTAAATAGTATAATGAAAGCTTATAAAAGTTTAGTAAGATGCTCTCTTTTAAGATCATATATAGTCTTTCTTAGAGTATTCCAAGGTTTATACTGATAAAGTTCTTTTTGGTTTTGTTTATTTATTTTTTGATAAATACTGAGGAGGATCAGTACAGGCACTGCTCTAGACACTGTTCTAGACAAAAATGTCTTCTCTGGAGGAGCTGTAATATAATGGAAGCAGAAAGATAATACATAAGAAAAATGTGTAGTATGTACATGGTAATATGAATGATGGAGCGATGTCAAGGTCAAAGATTTCCAGAAGTGAGTTTCAATTTTCAAGAAAGTTTTACTGAGTAGGAGCTATTTGAATAAAGGCATGGAAGATGAGAGAGAGAATTGCGCACTGAGCAAAGGCATTTCAGCAAATACCTGAGTGACAGATTGTATGGCATGTGTGAGTAATATACTAGACAACATTTTAGCTGGAGAAGAGCCAGAAGAGAAGCCAGAAAAAAATTAAAAGGATGCAATTTGGGTAGGACATATAAGTAATTGCAAAAATGTCATCTTTATTAGAAATAAGTGGGATTCTTTTAGAGAATTTTAAGCAGATGAGGAATGTGAAGTTATATAGTGATAACTTACCTAGAGTGGATATGGTTAAGTAAGGCATGTTTATTTTTAGTTGGTAAATCTAAGTTAGAGCTCTAATTCAGGTTTGCATTTTAATAACTTTAAAGAACAGTTCTTGACCTGGAGTTCAACTCATATACAACCATTACATTCTGCAGTAGAAGTGAACAATTGGTATTAAATCTTTTGAATACATATCTATTATCAAGGGGATAGAAAAATAGATAAACAAGAAACATACATATTGCTTTTTATCAGTTAAGCATTTAAGTTGGAATGAAATAGGTTGGTCTGGTTACTTTTTGTTTTGTTTTGTTATGTTTTTAAGTGCTCGGCATTTCACATTTTCTTTTTCTTTCTCCACAGTGGATACCGGGTATAATGGTATTGATACATTGTTTCATTTAGACAGGGAGGGACTTTAACCATTTCCCTTGAAGAGAAATATATAGTCCATAAAGATCCAAGATTTAAAGCTGAATACAGTAATAGATTAATATCTGGAATATTTCTTTGGAAAAGCAGTTATTGTATTTTCATGGCGTGTGGGTTGCCTATATCTTTTAGAGGTGTTTGTGAATTTAAAAAATGTGTATAAGAATATTGGGTTGGATTACAGTGGACTTTTTTTTTTTTTTTTTTTTTTTTTTTGCTCTTCGTAGTACATTACATTCACTTTTATTTTCATTAGTGCAATCACCCTCTCTCTCCATTCTCAGTTTATGTGTTTCTGACACATAATCTAGACCCGGTTAATTCTGAATGTCGATTTTTTTTTCCTGCCTTGTATGATTAGCTCAGGGATACATGCATCAATGATACACATTCAGAATCAGAAAAATAAAGAGCCTTTTCTTTGGATTATTGGAAAATGTTGCAGGCACTTTTTTAACATAGAGGAATGTGAGGCTAGAAATGGTGGAACACCACATGCAGAAGGTAAAAAGACAAAGAAGGAATATGGAGAGATAAGTGAACTCCTGCATAAACCTGTTTTAAGTTTGATCTACTTATAGATTTCTTAGTTGCCTAGCAAATAAATTCATTTTCTATTTGTTGTGTTGCCCAATTTGAGTTGGATTGTGAGTCCTATGGAGTTAAGATAAAAATATCTTAACTGATCCATTACACAATTCAGAAAACTGTTGTAAATCTAAATCAATGTATTTATGCTGAATCCCCTTTATTTGATTGTTATACCCTCATCTGCCCTTATAAACTAAATAGTTAAATATCCTAAAAAGGTATATAAGATTTTTATAGAAAATGTGTAGTAAATCATATCTACAAAAGGTTTTCCATGAGAAAAATATCACAACCCATCCCACCACTAATATATATATATAAACCCATATATATACGCACACATATTTCTTTTTTTTTTTTTTCTCTGCAGCAATGCTCATGCTTTGGCTTTAAATTAACCACCCAATTTTCTCTAACATCCTCTGCAAATATAAAGGAATTGAAGGAAGAAAAAGTACGTGATACTGCCTTTCTATCAGACACATTTATTACTTAAATTACTTAGCATGTATAAAATCTTCCTACTGTCTCACCCAAGAAAAGTAAAAACACTCTATCACAGGTCCACCTTAGGTCCATCTCCTTGAGCCAATTCTGCTATTTAAATTCCTTCTGCTTTCTCCATTTTTCTTTCATAGTATGATATTTTTTCCTGTCATGTTGCTATTTGTTGTTCATAAATTCAAAGGCATAACCAGTGCATGCAAATCACAATGTTTTTATGAGAAGAGGAGTTTAGTGCCAGTACAAAGATTTATGACATTATATATTTTTTTACTTGCTATTAGTCACACAGGCATTTTAATGTAGAGATTAATTTTTAATAACTCTTCTATTTGCATCTCTGGACTTATTGATTTGAAACATGGTGGTGGTGGAGATCAGGATGTCTTTTTATAGTCAAAGGAACTTTAAATTAAAAAAAGCCTTTCCCATAAGTCTGCACATTTCTTACAATCATATTCACTGAGCTGAAAAATGCTTTGTTATTTGAAAATGATCATAGTGGACATATTATGTGACTTCTCCAAATTCTATTTAATTTTGAAGGTACTACATAATATATTCCTTTGGCAATATGAAGAAAGAAACTCACCCTGTCTTTTTTCTATTTAAAAACATATTCAAAATAAATGCAAAAGACCATAGTTTAGTAAAACCTAGTCTTTTTAAGAGGATAAAGATGCCATGGTGTACTTTCTTTCATTTTACTCAATCAAAAACTTACTCCTATTGTTTTGTAAACTGATGTGTAAACACATCAGTTAATAAAATAACCAAGATCTTACAAGCAATCTATTATTAAATTTAGCTTACAGTGAATTCGACAAGCAAAAGTCTGACTTAAACAAAGAAAAAAATATGAATCAGCTAGAAATCAGCACAACACACACACACACACACAATTATAATGGACAAATTTTAAAAAGCTCTAAATGTCTAAATATTTAACGACTGGAATTGATTAATGGTACATTCACAAAATGATGTATTTTGTAGTTATTCAAATATAGATTATAGAATAATATTGATGACATGAAAAAGAATTCATGATATTTTAAGATAAAAAGCTTCCATGATTAAAAACTAATACTTGAAATGAGAGATGTGTATACAAGTGTGCAGAAAATGCTGCCATAATAAATTATAGTGTGCTAATCATTGTTATCACTTGGTGATATGACTGCAAGCTGTTTTTCACTTTCATCCATATTTTCCATCATAAAATTTATTATTTTAATATTGGATGAGTTACTTTAAAAGATATAGACATGCAGGCATCTTGAGGGATCTATAAATGAGTTAATCTGTACTTACACTTAAGAAGCATGAAAACAATGATGTTCTCTATGAAGCTGCACAGAAGTGGAATAAACTCCCTTGAGAGTAGACTTACTTTTGTAGTAATAATAGTCTGGTTATTTGGACCAACCTTCATAATCCATAAAGCATGACAACTAGGAACACTTAAGAAAAGATAAACACATCTTCCCGGAAGCATAATAGTTACAAAGTGCTATGGACTGATTTTTGTCCTCCCCCTACAAATTCATGTATTGAAGCCCTAGTCTTGAATGTGATGGTATATGCAGATAGGGCCTTTGGGAAGTGATTACTTTTAGATGAGATCATATGTCCAGAGCCCTCATGAGGGATTTATAAGAAGATACATGAAAAAGTGAGCTGTTTACTATGTGAGGATACAACAAGCAGTTGTCTAGAAAGCAGGAAGAGGGTCCTTACTAGACAGTTAATCTGCCAGCACATGATGCTGGACTGTCCAAGCTCCAGAACTGTGAGAAAAAAATTTCTGTGGTTTAAGCCGCCCAGTCTCTGGTGTTTTGTTACAACAATTTGAGCTAAGAAACTAGGAGCAGGGGTAAGTATTGTTCACTTGCCTGGGAGAAGGAAGTTCAAAGGAGCAAGACAGCCATTAAAATTATTACTGGGAAAGAAGATTTTCTGATTAAAAAAGAAATAGCTAAGAGACTGAAAAAGACTGTGTGAGTCTTAATTGTCTCAAGTTTACAAATGATGAGGCCCTCGTAGTAGGAAAAGCTATAGAATTTAATGTCTGTTGACAATAAATCAGCTTTTACATGAACTCTAACTGATCTTTGATTCACTTAGGTGGTCTAGAATAATCTCAGGACTTCACATTTACATGATTCCAGATTGCTAGTGCTCCTAGTTGTGTGTAGAATAAAATAAAACTCTGCATGTATAAAATAGCATCACCCTAGACACATTCCCTTTTTTAAAAATATACTTTCCTGTAACTTGAGGTATATCTAGGCCTATGAAGAGATAAAACAATAGAAATGAGAACCAGCACTGACGACAGATAATAGAAAACAAACCCTCATGTACTACAAATGGTGGAATTACTATTATAGATAGTAAAGCAGGTATAGTTATGTTTATAGAAATAATAGCTGACATTAAAAATTTTAGCAAAGAGGTAGAAATTTAAAAAGGCATTATTACAGATTTGAAAAAATAATCTAGAAATTCTAAAAATTAAAAATGTAATCACCTGAATTTAGAACACAATGAATAGATTTCACTGTCAACTAGACAAAAGAAACTATCCCATATGAAGTCTGGGAAAATAATATAGAAAAGAGAACATAAAAGATACATTAATACAGTCTAAGATTTATTTCATTAGAGTCTCAAAGGACAACAAGAGAGAATGGGACAGAAGTAGTATATAAAGAGACAAGAGAGAAAACATCTCCAAATTGATGAATATCATTTACAGAATCAAAAGGCCAATATTCTTCAAGAAAGATACATAAGAAAAAATTTGCACCTATAAACATTATAGTGAAAATACTATAAAGACATTGAAGGGTGTAGGTAGATGGAGGGACCCTTAAAAATCAGTCAGAAAAAATAAAAAGATCACATTCAAGGATAATCAGGTTATTTTTATTAATTACTTTTCAGTTGTAACCATGAAAACCAAAGAAAATACTTGCCAACCTAAAATTACATACAATGTGAAAATATATTTTAAGAATAAGAGTGAAATACATATTCAGTGAAACAAATAGAAACTCACATAAAAATAAATACTAAAAGCTGAGCTTTAGCCTTAAAATGAATTCAAATGGAAAACACACACAGAAAGAAATAAGTAAGAATGAAAAGGTTATTGTATGCATAACTTTAGAAGAACATAGATTGCTTAAAATAATAATCACATCTTATGTCTTCTAATATTCATAACATATTTTATCAGTGAACAGTTAAATAAAATTAGAATTTTGTAAGTTCTCTGCATTTTCCTTGGGGAAGAGGGCAAAATTGTAAGTTAACAACCAGAATTTGATAAATCAAGAATTTTTAATCTCTAGAACTGAGTCTTTAACAAACTAATACAGAAATCAAAATATATAAAAGATCATGGATCACAAATCAGGAAAGGAAGGAAAAAGAAACAGAATAGGTGTAACAAAGAGAAAGGTTCTTAAACTAGATAATTTAAACCACAAAATAACTGCAGTTAAATAAAATGCAAATGGACTAAACTTTCCCAATAAAAATGAATAGATTCAGAAAAAAAAACCCACTTTATGGTCTTACAAGAAATACAACAACAGTAAAAGAATACAAAAGTAAATAAGTAAATAAAAAATGAAATTCTAGAAGACAACTCTAAGATAAGCCAGGTAAACCCTTACGAGGTCAAACTTACATAAATTGTATTAATATCACACAATATAGATGTTAAAGAAAAATTATAACTTTAATTCATAATGTTTCAATCAGGAAGATATCACATTTCAAATATATATTTATTAAAATAACCTTAAAAATATATAAATAAAATTGACAGAGACAAAAGAGGAAATACACAATATAATTAAGAATTATAGTGAGAAGTATCTTTAACTTCAACTCTTCTCAATAATTTTAGAATCCACAGACAAAGATCAGTAGGTATATACAAGATTTAAGCAACATGTTAACAAATGCCTTAATTGACATATATAGATTATTATACACTATCAAACAGAATATACATTAAAGCATACATTGACTAGTCACAACAACAAAAATTACTGTATGCTAGATCATAAAGCCAGTCTCTGGACATTCCAGATATTTGAAATAGAGCATGTTCCTGGTGACAGTACAACCAGTGTAGAAACCAAGCATGCAAAATGCCAATATGTTTAGAAATTTAGAAATATTCCCCCATATCCTCGATGAATTAATGATTCATTATTAATGACAATAGACATTTAAAAATAATTTAAAATCTAAAATAAAAATACAACCTATGAACATTTGGGGTTAGCAGCTAACATGATATGTATAAAGGAATTTATGACATTACACTTAAACTAATAAAAGTTTTTCTTCTTAAAATATGGATATAATTATAATTAGATTTAACTTGTTTAGATCTTGATTTCACTGCTTTTCATTATTTGTTTTACATGGAACATTTTAAACTTTATTTTCCGTAGGTTTTTCTTTTAAATATGGTTTAAAACATGTATTAACACATTTTTCAATGGAAAATATAATTAGACTGTTTCTAATAGAAAATAAGTCTGATAGAGCTGATGTTTTGACAACAGGATTGATTGTGCCAATTGGGATAAATGAGTATAATCTTCAGCTCTAGGATTTAGAAACCATTTTAAGCATAATATGAGTTAAGGCATTAGATTAAAAAAAATCTTATGAGAAAAGGGATTTAAATTACTATTTTTAACCCTTTCTGAACTGTTTAGGCTTAAAATAATGGCTCCTAATAATAAGAAAACAGACTGATTAATCCTTTTTAGAATATTTCTGCCAAATTAAGAAAGTGAGTGAACTTAATGGCTGACATATTTTTGTATAAGCAAGATGGTTTCCAACCTATTACTACCAAAAATTTCAAATTGTCTCTTAACCTAGTCAGGTGAAAGATTATCAAAAATTAATTTTATGACAGTGTCATGCAATTCAGATTGTTTTCAAAATCAGAGCAACCCAGCAATTATTTTAAAAAGTCTATCTCCATGTGCTTTTAATATTTCTATCTAATTTTTTCTGAAAATAAAATCAATGACTTTTTTATTAGCATATAATGTATTACTTGTTTCAAGAGTACAGGTCTGTGATTCATCAGTCTTACACAATTCACAGCACTCACCGTAGCACATACCCTCCCCGATGTCCATCACCCAGCCACCCCATCCCTCCCACCCCATCCAATCCAGCGACCCTCAGTTTGTTTCCTGAGATTAAGAGTTTCCTATGATTCTTCTCCCTCTCTGGTTTCGTCTTAAGGAATTTGAGAAACAAGGCAGAGTATCATAGGGGAAGGGGGGGGAAATGAAACAAGGCAAAATCAATGTTTTTATTAAAATGAGAAAATGGAAAAAAATAAAATGAGAAAGTAGAATAGAGTTGATTCCATTCAAACCCTATTTTGTTCTACCAATAAATAATACTTGATAAATAACGAAGTTATAAAGTTCAATATATCTCATTAAGTCACTTTTCTGCAAATTACCTCTTTATACTTAATAATTATCAAAATGTGTAATATATTATTTGGATTCATTGGTCTTGTTTTGTAAATGAAATTTAAACTACAAGAATTTTAATAGTATCTTCCATCATAGGAAATGGAGAAAAATATGTATCTATTATTTCAAAATATTAGGGTTGGGTGATAGATACTGTGACAGAGCCTTAATTAATTTTATCTATGTAATTAGTATGTCCAGCATATACATGAGGAAAAACTCTGTGTGAATATCTGAAGCTCTGTCTTACTTTTATAAACCTTCCTCCAAGACTAATTTATTCTTTGACAATAAGTGATCTCATCACCCAATTTACAATAAATTTAAAACCATTAGAAACCATTAAAAGAGCCTCCCTTATCCAATGTACATATCTCAGTAAATGTATATTGGAATGGGGAGTGTATTTAATTATGGCATTAATTAATTATGGTTAAATAATATATAATATATTATGATATAACAGTAATTTATATAATAATGAATAATAACATGATGTATATTATTTTATATAATTATATATTATATTCTATAGTATAAATAAAATAAATATTATTTTATATAATAATATGTTAAAATAAATTATATTTATTTAATTATGGTACTGCTTCTTAGAGAAGAATGCCAACAGTTTTATTTTTTTTAAAAGTTTTATTTATTTATTTATTTTAGAGAGAGAGCAAGAGTGCTATGGGGAGGGGCAGAGGGACAGAATAAGAGAGAAAAGTAGACTTCCTGCTGAGCATGGAGCCCAACATAAGGCTCCATCCTACAACCTTAAGACTGTGACCTTAGCTGAAATCCAGAGTAGGAAGCTTAACTGACTGAGCCACACAGATGCCCCCTTTTTAAAAGATTAATTTATTATTTCAGTAGGGGGAGAGAGAGAGTCTTAAGCAGACTTCCTGCTAAGTGTGGAGCCCAAGGTAGGGCTTTTCACAACCTTGAAATCAGGACCTGAGCAGAAACCAAGAGTCCCACATGTAACTGACCATAAGACCCAGATGCCTCAATGCCAACAGTTTTCTGATTAATCTTTATAGGAATTACACTGAAAGCAATTTCTCCTGAACCTCCTGTGGGTTTTTCTTCTCCATCTTTATACCCATAGTACTAATTAGCACATTGTGCTGGCACATAATATGTATTAAAAATCTATTTGTTAGATGTGTGGAGGAATGAATTAACAAATGACTAGCTAGTTGGATGCCTGGCAACATTTTAAAAAGGTACATTCTTAATAGCAGAATATGGAAATAACTTAGAAATGGGCTTCTAGAATAGAGACCAAGGATGAATACATTAAAAGTGTTGTTCAAGAATGATTATCTTATGGGACACCTGGGTGGCTTAGTCAGTCAAGGTTCTGGCTCTTGATTTCAACTCAGGTCATGATTTCGGTGTCCTGAGATTGAGTCCCATGTCAGGCTCTGTGCTAGGTCTAGAACCTGCTTAAGATTTTCTTTCTCTCCCTCTCCCCTTTCCACTCTCCCCAGAAGCTCCATCCTCTCTCTCTCTCTCTCTAGAAAGAAGGAAGGAAGGAAGAAAGGGAGGAAAAAAGGGAAAAAGAGAGAAAGAGAATGACTGACTTATGGAAATAATAGCTTTTTTATTTAAGAAGAAGATAGTCATGATAAAAAATCTTAGTCATTCACATACTCCCTCCAGTTAAGAATTAGATTGTAAAGAGAGTTTCAGTGAGAATATTTGTAAGGACCAGAAGTTTTTGCTATATTTTTTTACTGTATATTTTTGCCATATTTTTTACTATATGTTTTCATATGCCACAGAAGTAATGCTTTGGATAATATTCTTATTCATAAAAGGTCATTATTTTGTCTCAGAAAATCTGAGTATGCTAAATACCTTGGTCTCGCATCTCTTAGATTTTATAAATGTGTTTCAATTTTTTAACTTATTTATTTTTCATGAACATTTGGTTTTTCAGTCTTTGCTAAAGATAAAAATGAACTAGTTATATACTATAATTTGCCTATGAGGCAATGCCAAAGGGCAATCCTAATTTATATAGCTAAGTGGATCATTAATATACACATAAACAGCAATCATTTTTCAGTGTCAGTGGTCCTATTGTAAGTGCAATATTCTAACAGCACTCTTAAAGACCGTATTTTCTAAATATCTTTAGCTGTTTTTTTAAAGATTTTTTTTTTAATGTAATCTCTACATCCAATGTGGGACTCAAAGTTACAACCCCAAGATCAGAAGTCACATGTTGTACCAACTGAGCCATCCAGGTGCCACCAAATTTCTGTAACATTTTTGAAGTTTGTAATTTATCCCATTTTCTATATTTTGGAGAATCAGAATAATTACAATGTTTCTTCTAGTATTAAAATAAAAGCAGACTTAGTATCTGTGAATATCAAATATATTTTTGTACATTGATTCTGGGCATATTTCCAGTACAGTATAGCTTTATTAAAAGTTATTAATTTCAAAATTTCCCATGTATTTATATGCTTGAGACCTTTCTATCACATGGAAGGGTTATGTTTTCATTAAAATATTTTGCAAAAACAAGTTATACACACACACACACACAAACACACACACACACGCCACCATTCAATTTGATAAAGTAAGGCAAATAGTTGCAAACAATTAGCTCGCCTTTGTAAAACTTTAGCTTTTAAACTATTGTCAAAAACAATCCAAATTAAAATGATTTTTGTACTTCCTAAGAGAAATACATGCTACAGTCTCTGGTTTTAAATATACATAAGACATAAATGGAAACATACACGTGCTTTCTATCTACCAAGGTGGGTAGAGATCAGAGGTAAAAAATAGATGAAGTCACAGCAGACTTTAGAAGGGTTCATCTTTGTGTGGTTGTCAGCCCTGTGGACATTTAATGTCCTAGGTATATCTAAATACATTATTTTTAATGGAATTTATTAGTGAATGTAGCTTTATTTATTACCGTATCAACTAGATAAGATCAAGGATGTTTCTTTTTTCACCTCATTCTACCTTTTTAAATCACTAAATATAAGAGAATAAAAATTTCATAGATCTGAAAATACAGTTGGAAAGAATTTTACCCTTTTCAAAAATAGATATGCACACCAATATTCAACACCTTCATAAAAAATCCATCCTATTTACAGCTCTAATAAACCCCCATTAAATCACAGTAATCATGTGCTAGAGAACAGGTGTTTTAAATCACTAAATTTGGAAGTGGAGTGAAGTTGAAGGAGCATGTTGGAAGCTTTTCATTGGCTGAGTGTGGCTGCAGTTTCCATGGCAATTCCACCCTGGTTCCCAAATCTTCTTCTCACTCTTTCAAAATGCAGTGGAAAATACTATTTAGTATGAGGACAAAAAAATTGGGTCAAATTATCATCACTTATTTAGCTAGAAACAGCAATAGGAATAGTGAGAACCATGTATGGACTCTCCTTTACAATTCGCTCACATTTTATGCCATCTACGTTCATTTATGCATATTTTCTATGCCCTCTTCTGTTAACATATGTTGCAAAAGAAAAATACCCATAGGGCAACAGCTTGTTTCAATAATCATCATTTATGGAGAGAAAATGCCAGTCATACACAATCACACTTGGTGTTTATACTTAAAGTGTTACATATTTGGATGCATTAAAATCATTATCAAGTAAAATTAACTCAATACTCCAAGGTCCTATGACATTTCCAAATTGGGTTGCACCTGACCCGTTTTGTAGAGTTGGTATTACCATTAGAGTTGGAGCAGGAGATGGACATAGACCAAGAGATATTACTAAGTAGCTCAGTTGAGAAAGGAAGGACAATATAAAAAACATACACACAGCATGGGAATCCTCTTAACCAGGACTCTGCTCTTACAGGGCAAAAAGGCAAGGTCCTTCTAGACTTTGAACTGTGGTAAGACTACACATGTATAGGGGCTACTCTATGAAAGTTGAATATGCCTGAAAAAAAATTATGACTATGATCTAATACAGTTTAAACAGTCTCATACTATTTCCTATTTATGACATAAATTACAATTTCAGCTCGTAACCCAAGAAGAGAAATAACCATGCTGTGGCTCTGAAGTTTTATGAATCTGTAAAGACAGAAAAGAGTAAAGACACTGTAGGAGCAGAGATAACAAAGGGTAAATGAGCAAGGTTGAGTTTCCCACTTGTGATTACTTCACTGAGGAACTTAGAAAAATAGCCCTCATAGAGAGCATATGACTTTAAAATGAGAGTGACTACAGAAGACAAGACAGGATAATAATCCCCAAGTTTAGACTGTTTGGTTCTTAAAAGTGGCACCAAATTGGGGATGAAACTACAAGAATCTGGCGAAGACAGGTAGTAATGTAAATCAGGATAAATTAGGTAAAGACAGACTCTGTACCTCAGATTACACTTTTCAAGAGCCTGTCCCTTAAAAATCTTTCTTTCTAAAATGCTTAGGTATTTTGAATATCTCAGAGAGCTGTAAAATAAATTCACAATCTTTGAAGTCAGAATCCTGGTTTTGAATTTCGACTGAATCAGCTAAAGTTACTTCTTTCTTACCTCCAAGTTTTGGTTTTCTCTTTTGTAAAGTGGGAACAAGTATATAAATCTTGCATGTTTGCTGTGGCGACTAAAGACAATACATGTGTTGCCTCAGGTACAGAGCAAATACAAAGTAAATATGTTTTCTTCTATTTTCTTCCCTTCCTCTGACCCCTTATCTGATGGTATAGGAAATGAATACAGTATAAGCAGGAAGAAAAAGCCATAAAACATAATGGTGACTTTTGTTGTGATGATGCTTCCCCACCCCAGTAATAAACACTGAGATAGTAAAGAAGGGGGAATTATCAGGGCAGAACACTGGCTCATGGAGGTCTTCTATCTGGGACTGTTCCCTTTCGTAAGTGTGGCTAATACCACTTGTTTTTTTTTTTTTGGCAATAAAACACCTATGTCCTCAGAGAGGCTGAGTGTTTTCTGTTTCAGAAAGTGGGGTCTGTGAGCATAAAGAATAAAGTTCTGATAATTATCTCCTGAGAAGTTTCTGAGAAGTCACCTGAGAAGTTTCTGGTGATGGCTCTGAAAGTAGGAGTAAATGTAAGCCATAAATTCCTTTACTTCAGCCAGATAGTTTCCCAATCAAGCCCAATATCCACACTGTGATCTTTGAAGCTAAATGACCTATGTTTGCATTTCAGATTCCTAATAGAGTTACAATCCTTTATCTCTGTTAGCTCCTTCAGTCTTCATTATTCTAAACCTAGAACCATTTAATCTTTTTACATCCTTTATCACTCTGTTTTCCCTAGACCATGTTCCTCTTTTTGGTATTTTCTAGGAACTTCAGCTTTTAGAGAACTAAGTCTTGCCAAATCCCAAGTCTTACCACCTTGTGACAATTATTCCAGAAATGGAAATATATTTTTAAAAAGTGCAAAGGTGTTGGGTCCCCTCAAAAATGGGAACCCCAATAATGGGTCCATGATTAAAGGAGTGAGACTGATACAAAGCGAAATTCAAAGCTTTATTTCACGCCAAGCATCAAGAATCAAACAGACCATCAAACAGACCGGTCGGGGCCGCCCCTTACAGAGAGGACGACCCCTTCCTGCTTTCCAGACTAACTTTTATAGAGCAAAGGCCATGTGGTTGGGCCTGGCCACACACAGGTGGCCAGTGAAATTGTAACACACAGAGAAAGTTGCACAGTGATGCTAGGTAACCAATTGAATTACAATTTATCCTAGTAGACATTTGAACCAGCCTATCACCTTGTTCAGAATTGGCGCCCAAAAGGCGCCCCAAGGGTGGGGCCCATACTCCTTGGTAGCTAGGAGACAGTATGCACCTCCACTGATCGAATACC
The DNA here is from genome assembly GCF_022355385.1 of Mustela nigripes. Lineage (NCBI taxonomy): Eukaryota > Metazoa > Chordata > Mammalia > Carnivora > Mustelidae > Mustela > Mustela nigripes. The sequence goes on along the minus strand of NC_081565.1, from coordinate 44,258,056 downwards.
TCCACCTGATCTGACCCACCCTTGTACTTGGACTGTGTTACCTCTGACTGCTTTCTGGGACTTGTTTTTAAGTAAGTTCCTCCCCACTCCAGGGGGTGGGTGGGGCAACGTCAATTTTACAACTGGGGTGGGGCTGCTCTGGCCAAGTAGGCACTTACAAAGGAAAAAGTTTTTCTTAAAGTTCCTGCTTCCCTGATGCTGAAATGTTTTATAGTGCAACCCTAAAGAAGAGGATGTGTTATTCCTTATTTTAAGGAGGCCCTATTGTGTTTCCTCTAAAAAAAGAGTTGAGAAATTTGGGGAGGATGTTTATAAGGAATAGAGTGGATCTTCCACTCTTAGCATACTTCTCTTTCTGTGATTAAAGGAAGACTACCCAGAGAGAGGAGTTAATTCTTCCTTCTGGTTTCTTACCTAATTTCATGTTTAAGAGAATATGACTGATGCACGTGGCCTTCCCAGTGCACCTAACCTGAGGGATCATGGGGAAGTATAGGGAGCACAGTGGACATAGGAAAGACTGGGTGGGATTCTTACATCCCCCCCTCTCCACAAATGCATACAGTATCACACTTTACTGATAGCTTATTCTTGTAAGAATATCAAGGCTTCCTGATTCTATCCAGATCCCTGAAGGACCATTTACCATTCTGCATACATCATCACATGGGAAATTCCTACTGAAGCAATATTGCAAATGTGATTTATTATAATCTTGTACATGTCTGTGTTTTATAGCACTTTAATGCACGCTTCTACTATATGGTCCATGTTTCTGTATTGAAGTTATTTTATTGCATATATTTCTTTCACCTTGTTTACTATAAAGTACCGGAAAGTAAGACATTTGCTTATGTTTTGTTTGTTTTAAAATTTCAGCCTGTGCCCTTATCCATTCAACATTCATTTAACAAGTTCTACAGGACAAATACTGAGCTAAAAAATAAATAAAACATGATCCCTTCCCTCTAGAATCTCATATTGGTGAGCTGTTTTGAGCACTTACTATGTGCCAGAGGCATTATTGCTTTTCATTTAAACATTAACCTTAAGGAGGAAATATTTTATCCCATTTTATGTAGATAGACACCAAGAATCAAAAAGAATTCTAACAAAGGGCTTTCTGGAAGCAATCCCAGAGAGTTGAGAATGAACTGCTTATAAAGAGAAATCTAAAAATATATAGAAAAAGAGAAAGTAAATTCAGAAAAGTTGGAAAAAAATATGAAACACACAGACACACACACATACACACACACACACAAACACACACCCTAGAAAAAATGAGCCTAAATGGGTTATCTGAAGTTTTTGCTTTATTTAGCACGCTGTCAAGATGGTAAATTAGCAGATAGAAAGCTATTTCAGAGAAACACCTGTCTATAAATTAAACAAGAACCTTGGTGTATAGGTCTATTTAACCCAAAACTATACTATAATTTCCAGTTCCAAAGTTGTGAGATTAAGGAGCAGATATTTCTCGTATCTTTTTGTTGGTCTTTAGATAGTGTTTTCACACCATATAAATAAGTAACCAAAGAGCATCTATATATGTAATTGACATGCATTTGAGCAAATTAAGTCTATTTACTTCATAACTTAGTAATAGTACAAGAAATTAGAAATGTCAAATCACTTATTCCATTTCTACTGTTATTCAGCTGATGGTGCCATACCAAAAATTTTTTTTTCCAATTTCTAGATCTTCAAATCTTGAACTCTTAGCACTGTGTAGAGATATCAGATTAAAGACCATTTAAAATGTCCCTTTATTTGGAAAGTCAATACTAATGACACTGATTCATCCCAAACAATGAGGTCCTATATGACTATGATGTCCTTGTGGATATATCTTAAGAATAAGGATAACACTTTCATATATTTATTTTAGTTTTATAGAACTGTGAAATCGTTGGATTCTTTACAACCATCTGTTTCTGTCAGTGGTCTTTTTTCTGTCGTTTCCCCCATAATTGCTCCCATTTATTGATAAGTAATATATTGAAAGCAGAAAGATAAGTATACAAGTTTTACCTCCTCATATCATTCATGAGAACAATTAGCAGTGTCTTTGTACATTATCAGGAAGACACTAAGAAAAAGTTCAAAGAAAAATAAAAGAAAGCCCCATCTTTGGATTTAACTCATCTGAGTCCAAATCCATTTTGGCATTTTTTATTTTTAAGGCTTTGTAAAAGTTATTTAAACTTATGAGCCTCCGAATTTTTAATAATGTTACTATTCTGTTTTGTGAGAGATGTATAAGATACATGCAGAGTTCCTGGCCTACTATCAGACCCATATAGTTGCTAAGTGAATGGTAATTCCCACCTTTTCCTCAGACCTCAGTTCTGAGCCATTGTATCTGCTCTTTAAAGAGCCATTATATAGGAGCACGCCCTCTTGCATTTGGAGAAAGAAGAGGGCATTTGGACTACTCAGGGATTTAGGACTTCTGTATTCAGCTTTTGCCTACTCTGTGATCTTTTAAGTTCAAAGTGGACCCTGACCTTGGATATAAGACAGTATATTTAAAAGCACCAGAGAACTGGCCCTGAATATTTATCAGCTGAATCTTAAATAAGAACCTACTGGATTCCACAGAAAGAGGATTCTGCTAGCTTCCTGAAGTTAGGAAAGATGCATGGTTGATCTGTGTGGTTTCCTAAGTCAATAAAATAAAGTATTAGGCAATATCAAGCAGGGCATGTTAGAAATGCAAGGCACTGCTCCTTCTTCCAGAGCACCTAACAAATATCAGATCCATTATGAAGCTCCTTTCTTCTGGGATGGGGGCTCAAAATTCTGTCCAACATGGCATTTGTGCTGGAGATGTAAGTTGATTGTTATTTGTCACTGCTTGGGTTATATATTTCTTTAACTCCCTTCCATTTTTAATCGCACATTCTATGATTATTATTATAATGAGACCCATTCGTTATACTGCGTTAGAGTTACATCCTCAAGGGTCAATCGAGTGCATATGGCTTTTTGTCCCAGCCTACTCTGCTTTTTTAGTCTTCTGTTTGCTCTATAAATATAAAGATTATTAGCTATAAAGCAGTCAAAATTTGGGGGATGGCTGCCAAAAATCATGATTAGTTTTATAATCAATGATCTATAGTCCTTCTTCTGGCAGTAATTAGACAAAATAATTCATGCTTATGGAAATAATAAAACCATGTCTTATAAAGAGGAAAAAATGCCTCTTTTTTCTCCAGAGAAGAATAACATTCAAGTAACTAAAACAGTGGTATGAAATCACTGTGATATAAAATTTAACAAGGACAAGGACTTCTCAGAATTCATCCTTATCTTTTACCCACTACAGTTTATAACTTTATCATTTAAGCTATCATTCTGTAGAATCTTCTTAAGTTGTAGGTTTTGGATCAGAATCACCAGGAAAGGTGACTATTGGGTTCCCAGAGATCAGTCTGCCTTGTTTCTATCCAGTGTGCAGATTCTAACTGTACAGATTCTTTTTTTTTAACAAAATTTTTTTTTAAGATTTTATTTATTTATTTGACAGAGAGAAATCACAAATAAAGAGAGAGGCAGGCAAAGAGAGAGGAAGGGAAGCAGGCTCCCTGCTGAGCAGAGAGCCTAATGCGGGACTCAATCCCAGGACCCTAAGATCATGACCTGAGCCAAAGGCAGCGGCTTAACCCACTGAGCCACCCAGGCGCCCCCTAACTGTACAGATTCTAACTGGATTCTAACAACTCTCTCGTGTGTCTATCATGACAGTACCATTGAAAATACTTGCATTACCCTAAAAGTTTTCCATGTTTCATATATTTATTCCCCCAGTCCCTGGGAATCACTGATATTTTTATTGTTTCTATAGTTCTGCCTTTTCCAGAATGCTGAATATATGGAATCAGATAGTATATAGCCTTTTTTCAGACTATCTTCTTTATTCAATATTTATTCAATATGCATTGAAAGTTCTAGATCATTTTGTGACTTGATATATCATTTTATTATCAGATTTGATATATCAGATGCATCATGTTCAACTATATGAATGTACCACAGTTTCTTTATGCATTCACCAACTGAAGGATAGCTTGGTTGCTTCAATTTAAGCAATTGTGATTAAATCTGCTATAAAAATGTAATCAGGTTTTTGTGTGTATATAACTTTTGAAATAATTTGGACAAATACCTAAGATCATACCTGCTGGATTATATGATAGTCTAGTTTTATAAGAAACTGCCAAACTGTCTTCTGAAGTGACGGCACCATTCTGCATTTTCATTAGCAATGAATGAAAGTTCCTGCTTGCTGCTTCACATCCTTGTCAGCATTTGGTATTGTCAGAATTTGGATTTTAACCACACTAATGAGTATGTAGCAGTACTCATCTTCTTTCAATTCACAGCTCTCTAATAAAAAATATTGCTGAGCATCTTTTCATAGACTTATTTGTGATCTATGTACCTTCTTCACTGAAGTATGTTCTTTTTTTTTTTTAAGGCTTTATTTATGTATTTATTTGATAGAGAGAGAGAGATCACAAGTAGGCAGAGAGGCAGGCAGAGATGGTAGAGAGGAAGCAGGCTTTCCATTGAGCAGAGAGTCTGACAGGGGCCTTGATCCCAGGACCCCGGGACCATGACCTGAGCTGAAGGCAGAGGCCCAACACACTGAGCCACCCAGGCGCCCTCTCTTTTTTTTTTTAATTTTAATTGGATTGTGTATTTCTTTAATGTTGAGTATTAAGAGTCTTTGTGTAGATTAGATCCAAATTCTTTATCAGATATATGTTTTCAAATATTTTCTCCTATCTTGTGCATATCTTTTCATTGTCTTAATAGTGCCTTTGAAGAGCAGATGATTTTAATTTTAATGGAGTCCAACTTACTTTCTTTTTCATGGATTTTACTTTTTATGTTGTATCTGAAAACAAATCATCTAGAGCTGAAGGTTACCTAGATATTCTGTATTATTTTTTTAGAAATTGTATTGGTTTGCATTTCTAAATTTAGGAATGATGTATCTCTAGCTAACTTTTGTATAAGGTATAAAATCTATGCCTTTGATTCTTCTATTTTATTTTAACAGTATTAGTGTTGTTTGTTTTTTTCCTTAATTAGTCTGGATAGAGTATGATCAATTTTATTTATCTTTTAAAAAAGAACATAATTTTGGTTTTATTGACTTTCCCTATAGTTTTCATATTTTCAATTACACTTTGTTCTCCCTTAATTTGTATTATTTTTGTTTGCTTTAAGCTTCATTTTTTTTCTCTTGTGTTCTAAGATAGCATATCTTCAGATCCTTTATCTTGTCTAGTAAATGAATTTAATGCTATAAATTTTTTTCTAATAACTATTTTTGCTATATTCTACAACTTTGATGCATTTTGTTTCCATTTTCATTTAATTCAACCTTTAAAATATTTATCTTGAGCTGTCTTGACTCATATGTTATTTATAAGTGTGTTGTTTAATCTCAAACTATCTGGGGATTTTTCTCACTATCTTTCTGTCTTTGATTTCTAGGTTAACTCCAGTGTAGCTAGAGAAAATACATTGCATGATTTTTGTGTTTTTGAATATGATGTGCTTTCTTGACCCAGAACATGGTTTGTCTTGGAGAACACTCCATGTGAACTTGACAGAAATGGGTATCCCACTGTTGTTGGATGGGTATTCTATAAGTATCAATTAAATCAAGTTGATTGATAGTGATTTTGGGGTCCAGTGTGTCCTTTTTTACATTTTCTACTTGCTGAATCTGAACTACTGTAAGGAGCATGGAAGTATCTAACTATAATAGTGTCTGTTTCCCTTTAGGGTTCTGTCATATTTGTCTCTTGTATTTTGACACCTTGTTGTTAGGTACATACATGTCAAGAATTCTGTGTCATCTTTGAGAATGGAGCCTGTTATCATTATGTAATTACCCTCTTAATTTCTGGTAATTTTCCTTATTTTGAAATGTGCCTTGTCTGAAACTAATATTGCTTCCCCCAATTTCTTTTGATTGGTGTTAGCATGGTATCTCTTTCTTCTTCCTTTTACTTTTACCTAATGTGTCTTTATGTATTTTTTTCACTATAACAAACTCTGTCTTTTAACTGATATGCTTAGATTATTCACATTTAAAATGATTATTAAGATGCCTGAATTAAAATATAGTATGTTTATATCAGTTTCTCATCCTCGTGATTGTTTTTTGCTTATTTTTGTATTTTCCTCTCTTTTTCTGCCTTCTCTGATTTTAATTGGGCACTTATCTATTATTCCATTTTTTTTAAAGATTTTATTTATTTATTTGACAGAGAGAGATCACAAGTAGGCAGAGAGGCAGGCAGAGAGAGGGGAAGGGAAGCAGGCCCCACCTGCTGAGCAGAGAGCCCGATGCGGGACTCGATCCCAGGACCCTGAGATCATGACCTGAGCCGAAGGCAGCGGCTTAATCCACTGAGCCACCCAGGCGCCCTATTATTCCATTTTCTTTCCTCTCTTAGTAATAAGGATTATACTTCTTTTAAAATGTTTTTAGTGGTATCCAGAGGGTTTGCGACTATATATTTTCAACTATTCTACTTTCAGATGACATTATATAATCTCATGGGTAGTACAGGTACTTAGAGTATTATTCCCAGTCCCTCCTTCTACCCCTTATAATATTGCTATAATTTATTTTACTTATCCATGTATTAAAATAATGCAATATTATCTTTGCTATTACTTGAAAAAAAATATTTTGAAAAATCTCTTAGATGAATTGAGAATAAGAAAAATTAAAGATTTCATTTTAACCTTTATTTATTCCTTCTCTGAACTCTTCCTTCTTTTATATATATGTTTCTGAGCACATAATTTTCCTTCTTCTTGGAAAACTTGTTGGGGCACCTGGGTGGCTCAGTGGGTTAAAGCCTCTGCCTTCAGCTCAGGTCATGATCCCAGGGTCCTGGGATTGAGTCCATATCCAGCTCTCTGCTCAGCAGGGAGCCTGCTTCCTCCTCTGTCTCTGCCTGCCTCTCTGCCTACCTGTGATCTCTGTCTGTCAAATAAATAAATAAAATCTTTAAAAAAGAAAAAAAAGAAAAAGAAAAACTTCTTGTAACATTTTTTACAGATCATGTGTGCTGAATTCACTCAATTTATGTTTGTCTCAAGATGCCTTTATTTCTCAGTCACTTTTGAAAGGTAATTTCACTGTAATATAGAAGTTGAACTGGTATTTGTTATGACTGCTGTTTTTCTTTCCACACATTTAAGTATATCACTCCAACTTCTTGCTTGCATGGTTTCTTATGAGTCCACTATTATCTTCCTTGTTCCTCTATAGGTAAAGTGTTTTATTCCTCTGGCTTCATTCAAGATTTTATCTTTGTCTTTGGTTTTCTGTTACTTGAATTTGATTTGCCTGAATGCAGTTTTTTGTTTTTTGTTTTTTAAATTTATTCCATTTGAGGGACACCTGGGTGGCTCAGTTGGTTGGATGACTGCTTTCGGCTCAGGTTATGATCCCGGAGTTCTGGGATCGAGTCCCGTATCGGGCTCCCAGCTCCACGGGGAGTCTGCTTCTCTCTCTGAACTTCTCCTTGCTCATGCTCTCTCTCACTGTCTCTCTCTCAAATAAATAAATAAATAAATCTTTAAAAAAAAATTTATTCCATTTGAATTTCATTTGTAAAAACCAAACAAGACATGATATGTTGAGTAATAGGATATAATGTGTAAAAATCAAGCTTAAGTGCTTAAGTGTAAGATTGTAAGGAAATGGGCTCTGTTTCTTCTGAGAGCTCTTAGGTCATATTTCCAATGGTTACTTTTCTCTTACCCTGTCAGAAATGCAAGTGGATTTTTCTGGACTCTTCTTATGATAACCTGCTAGAGTTCCTTGACTTAAAGCTCATAAAATGTGAGGTTTCCTCTAGGACTAGGCCTTGGGAGTTTCTCACTCTCAAGCCAATTCACACTCAACATCCAGCAATTGGTGAAAATTACCATTTAAATGAGCTATCAGTTTATGTTCCCAGAGACTTCTGCTTCAGGTGTGCTGGTCTTATCTATGTTTCTGTGTATTTTCCTGTATCTCCAGATGTCTCAGTGGCTGTTTGCCCTTTGACCACAATTTCTGAAAGATCAAGAAAATCATTGATTTTCAGTTCAGGGTTTTTTTTCTTATTTTGGGATGGTGGTGGTGATCTTTACGCTTTTTATATGCCACAGTTGAAACCAGAAATCTGCTGGATTTGTTTTTAATAGAATGTCTAGTATTTGATGGTTGGTTCTGCACCTTATGGACTCATGTCCATCATTAGAAGTTACAATATGTTTATTATGTATATCCACCTCATTAAATACTACATGGGTTTTAAAAAAAGAAAGAGGATAATTCTAATTACTGGTATAGGGCAAAGAAAATTGATCTCTAGGATAAATTGTTTTATAAAAAGTAATTTTCAGAAAATTATGTAGAAATAACAACTTATATAACTAAGGGGGAAATAAGATTCATATTCATGTTTGCTTATATAAACATAAATAATCTTGAGGAGATATCCAAGAAAATATTAGAAGTACTTACTTACAGGAAACAAGGATTAAGATGATGAGAGAGACAGAAGGGACAGGGAATGAGGTAGGAATTAGTTCAACATTTTAAACAATATCTTTATTTTGGACCTTGTAATTGTATTATACTCTCATACACACATATGCATGCACACACACAGGCACACACAAATATTTCCTTAAAGATTTCTTTTTCATTTATAAACTTTGGGAAAGTTAACATTGGTTTATAAAGTTAATAATAATGATCAAAGTGTCCTACAGAAGAATATGAGGCTTTTGACATTCCTTATCAACTCTAATCTCTGGTATCTGGGGTCCCACCACCCGCTTGGCCTGGCTTGAATCAGAGACACAAAATAAAGTCTACTTGCCTGAATACTGTAGATTCTTTACAGATGGGAGGATACTTGTAGTTTTAGTACAGATGAATTTGAAATAGCTACTTCTATACATCAGAGTTTCTTTGTTTTATCTTGTTTACCAAATAACAGTATTTTACAGGCCAGGACCTAGGATTAGAAGCCCTTTTACCTTAATTGAGCTCTCTTGGGTAGATAGTGAGAAAAGTCATCTCTTCCAGATAATCTAACAAGTTATCAAAATAGTCTGAATAGCCATTAGTCTATTTTACTCTTCTATGACCTTAAGGTTCTTAGTTCAATCTTGAATAAATTTGCTTCTGGATCTCTTAGGTTAAAGTTGAAAAGGAGACGGAAATGTTCACTTTTTAAATGGTCCACAGTAGTCATTGTGAGAATTTTTTTTTTTTTAAGCACAATTTCCTAAAACTGTTGATATAGTTTCAGATAAAAAAATGTTTGTGACACAGTGGAAGTGCTTCCATCACCAAATCCCCTGCCACTGGAGCTTGCCACATTGCCTGAGTCTATCAACTACTTAAAGTGAGAATGGCAAGTAATTTCTGTCTCATTGTCAAATTAGATCCATTGTGAGTGGCTACAACTAGCAGTGCTGAGACAGATGTTGATACAACACCTTGACTTTAAGATGTGTAAAGTCAGAGAGCTGTGATCCATTAGTGATACCTGTTGTAGGTGAGAGAAGGCATGGTGGAAGAAAAGCCAGGCATCTACCAGCTCCAGTGGAGCTCACAACAGTAAGAAGCTCAGCTTTGTCAACTTTATACATATTAGTAATTGTTGCTAAAATATAAACCTTATAAAATGTGTACAAACTAACCATTATTTATTGAGTACTAATTGTATTCCAGGCACTGTGCTAAGAAATTAAAAAGAACTTAGTTAATCTAATTATTACCAGACCCCTATGAGATATTGTCCCCATCTAGTTTATCCACAATGAAATTATTTTCTCTTTAAAATGCCGGTCTTGGGGTGCCTGGGTGGCTTAGTGGGTTAAAGCCTCTGCCTTCGGCTCGGGTCATGATCCCAGGGTTCTGGGATCAAGCCCTCATCAAGCTTTCTGCTCAGCAAGAGAGCCTGCTTCCTCGTCTCTCTCTGCCTGCCTCTCTGCCTACTTGTGATCTCTGTCTGTCAAATAAATAAATAAAATCTTTAAAATAATATAAAATTCCAGTCTCAGGGCACCTGGGTGGTGCAGTCAGTTAAGCATCTGACTCTTAATTTCAGCTTAGACATGATCTCAGGGTCATGAGATCGAGCCATGTCTGTCTCGTGCTTAGCGCACTCTCTTAAGATTCTCTCCCTCTCCCACAGCACCCCCTCCAAATCAATCAATCTATCAATCAATCAATCTTTTTTTTAATGCTAGTCTTAACAATCATTTTCATTTAAAACTTCTTTTTTTTTTTAAACAGGAAAGTAGCCAACTATAATAGTGTTAATCCTGTTTAAGATATAATTGTTCTTAAATATATATAGAAACAACTTCTCTGTTTCAATAAGTTTACTAAATGTGTTATATAATGTTTGCAGAGTATCTGAATTATCCAACCAACTTTTCAGAGTTTAATAAATTTTCATGATTTTTATACATTCTAAAACTGTATTTATTGAAATAAATTTACAGTAAATAATTTTAACAAGAAATTTGAAATTAAATATTTTTACTATAATATTGGTTTAAATAATACTTTACTGATGAAAGAAATCAACACACTAACTAAATAGAAGCAAAAAAAAAAAAAAAGAAATGGGAAGCAAAAAGCTAACTATGAAGGAAAGGTGTCTCAAAATCTGCAATAGAATATGCACATCTCCCCTTGGTTGTTTAAAAGAATTCCCACCATAACCTTTATTCCATTAAAAAGGGTAAGTATTATGACATAGGACAGGTAGTGTGTTAATGTCTTTGGTCATACAATAAACTAAATTTCCATTGCAGAAGAAACTATTGGAAATGTAATGAAAACATAATGAAGTCAACATTCTTGCTTACCAAGTGGGACTTTGCAGCACAGTTAATTGAATGTCAGTGTAAAATGTTGACAGACAGAGAACAGAATGGAGGGAAAGACTTTAAGGGAGAATGATTTTTATCTAAGCATTTATATTTTCAAAAGTAGCTTTCACCATCTGGATATTTGCAGTCATGTAGATAAAACATATAGTTGGATGAGCTTTTGGTTTTAATCTAGATTTTCCTGTATCCTCTACGGTACTTAGACAGAATTGGACACTCAATAGGCAGTCAATAAATACTCACTGATTAATATTTGCTATCCTCTACAACGAATCACAGGTTCTCTCTGAAACTGAATCTGTGTTGAAAATCAGGATATAATATGTCAGCCTGTTTTTCTCTTTTCATTTCTTTTACATGTTTGAAAATAGAGGGGTTTCACCAGTTTTGAGTTTTATTTAGATATAATCACATACATAAAATTAATCATTTTAAATACGCAACTAAATGTTTTCTTATTGCATTCACAACCACCCCTGCAGGCATCATTTTTTGAGTATTTTGTTTCCCTTGAAAGAGACTCCACACCCAGTAGCAGTCAAACTTGATTCCTCCCTATGCTCCACCATTGTCCGTCCTAGGCAACTACCAATCTACTTTCGGTGTGCATAAATTTGCCTCTTTTTGATATTTCATATGAACGGAATCATAAAGACTGTATGGCCTTTGTGACTATCGTTCACTTATCATAGTATTTCAATGTTCCTCCATGTTATAACTTGTATCATTTACTTGTTTTGCCAAATAGTATCCCACTGTATGAATATACCACATTTTATTTGTTCATCAGCTGATAGATGTTTTTGGCTATTATGAATGCTGCTGTAAACATTGGCATACACGTTTTTGTGTGAATGTATACTTTCACCTTCCTGGGTATATTCTCAGGAGTATAATTGCTGAGTCTTATGGCAACCATATTAAACCTCTTTAGAAACTACTAGAGAGCTTTCCAAAAGAGCTACAGTATTTTAAAATCCCACCAGTAGTATCTGAGAGTTCTAATTTCTGCAGTAGTATAGGCCAGTGGTGCCTGGAGACTTTTTTTCCTACAAGTAGAGGCTGAGTGGGGGAAGAGAGACCTAATTTTCTAAGCCTGTTCTGTTTGTCTGGTGTTAAAACTTCTGTAATATGGGACTGGCAGAGGATGAGAAAGGCCAAGAGCCTGCCCTTTCTGGGGTGAAACCATAGCCCCAGACTGGGAACTGTGAGAAAGGGAACTCCTGTCATCTTGGCTATACATCCTGGAAGCAGAGTTTCTAGAACACAGATGGGTGAAGGGAAGGAGCGACCCAAATGTCATAGACGCTCCCTATTATTACCAATATTAAATAGACTTTCTTTAATAGAATTCTCTATTATCTATGTGTCTTTAAGATAATTTCCAGGGACTTTGAATGATTTTTTTTCCTTTATATATAGTTCAACAGTTAGATTGTTCTACTGTGCAGAACAACTGTGAAAGTCTACTCATCTACTCTGGATGTTCTCCCTGCCTTCATTCTTTTAAGTCACTGTTTCCTCTTCTGATATTTTTCACTGGAAGTAATTTCTCCAAACTTGTTGTCTAACACTTAATGAGCTACCATATTTGATGTTTATACCTCACTGACTTCTCATCAGAACAATAGAGCCTAGAAAAGTGTCAATAAAGCATTATATATCAAGTGGAAACACTATTCAAAAGGAAGGTATATGAAGACATTTTTAGAAAAAAAGAAAAGTGAAAGTTTTTTTGGTTTTTTTTTTTTTGTTTTTGCCAACATACCTGCATTTCAATAAGTAATAAGTTTTTCAGGCTGAAAGGAAATAATAATAGATGGAAACTTAGATCTTTTGTACTGAATGAAAACCATTGGAAATAGGAAATACATAGCAAATGGTAAGAATATATCTTCATTTCTTTAAAATACATGTGACTGTTTTAAGCAAAACTTACAACATTATCTTGAGAGGCTAAGAATGTATATAGATGTGACACATATGACCACATTAGCATAAAGTGTAGAGCGGAGGTAAATGTACCTACAATATTGCAAGATTTTTACAGTTTATGTGAGGTTCTATAATATTAACTCCAAAGGAACTGTGAGGAGTTAACAAGGAATAGGGCAATTCCTAGCACAAACACTAAAATATTCATGCAAAGAAATGTAACTAAAAAGCCAAATGATAAATAAATTACAAATTCCAAAGCTTCCAAATAATAAAAAAAGATAACAGGAAAGAGAAACAATAAGCAAAGGGGACAAACAGAAAGCAAAAGTTTATAAACCCAAATCACATATTAGTATTACATTATATATTAATGGAATGAACACACAAAAGGTGGAGAATATCAGAATGGATAAAATACAAGTTGCAACTCTAAACTGTCTATAAGATTATAATTTCAATATAAAGACATTTGGAGGTTGAAAATAACTGGATAGAAAAAGGTAATGTAGAAATTGTGTAAGCATAAGAAGATTAGAATGGCTATGACTTCAAGACCAAGTAACTTGTATGATTAAAGCAAAAGAGGGATATTTCATAACAATTAAATGGTCAATTTTTCAGAAAGATAAGGCAATAAGTATCTGTTTCATTAAGAAAATTTCAAAATTGTTTGGCAGAAATAAATGAAGACATAGATAATACAAGAATCATGCTAGAAAAATCCCTTCTTGGGGCGCCTGGGTGGCTCAGTGGGTTAAGCCGCTGCCTTCGGCTCAGGTCATGATCTCAGTGTCCTGGGATCGAGCCCCGCATCGGGCTCTCTGCTTGGCAGGGAGCCTGCTTCCCTCACTCTCTGCCTGCCTCTCCATCTACTTGTGATTTCTCTCTGTAAAATAAATAAATAAAATCTTAAAAAAAAAAAAAAAAGAAAAATCCCTTCTTTCTGCAACTAAGAACTTATAAGGAGAAAGACCAGTGAGATATAAAGGTTCTAAACATCTCCATCAACCACCAGAATCAATATTCAGAGAACACCATAGTCAACAATTGCACATATACACTTTTTGAGGCACACATGGCAAATTCACAAAATAGACACTATATGCTAAGCCACAAAAAAAATCTAAATCAATTTTTTAAAAATTGACCTCAAACTATGTTTTCTAACCATAATACCATTAAACCTAAATTTTATAACAAAATATTTCTAAAACCCCAAATATTTGGATATTAAAGCATATACTTTAAATAACCCACAGGTCAAATAAAACTTCACACAAGAAATTTAAAAAGTATTTTTGACTGAATGAGAATGAAAATGCAACATTAATATATACATAATCCAGCCAAAAATAGTTTGCAGAAAATTTTTAGCTTTAAATGCTTATATTTAAAAAAAAGATTTATGTTCTAAAATTCTACTATAAAAGCTAGGGGGCAAAAAACAACAAAGAAATCTAAAATGATAAAAGGAAATAAGGACAGAAAACAACATAGAAAATAATAATAATAGCCTGTATAATTTTATTATCATAAACCAACAAAGACACTTTTTGAAAGATTTTATTTGTTTATTTGAGAGTGAGAGCGAGCTTGAGCAGGGGGAGGAGGGGTGGAGGGGCAAAGAGAATCTCCAAGCAGACTCTCCACTTAGTGTGGACCTCAATGAGGGGCTTGATATCACAACCCTGAGATCATGACATGAGCCAAAACCAAGAGTCGAATGCTTAACCAACTAAGCCACCCAGGTGTACCCCCCACCAAACAAACACATTTTTTAGACAAAGAAAATTGCAGAACAAAATTCCTCATGCATATCAAAGCAAAATTCCTTAATGACATATTAGTAATAAAGGCAGTAAGATCACACAATAAAGGCAGAAATGAATATCAAGAATACATGTCCTTAAGGAACAGACAGTGATTTAAAGATAACTCCAATGTCCTCTGCTCTCATTGGATCTGAGGCTGTGGAGAGTATGTTTGGTAGAAAGTGTGATTGGGTTTTACAAGCGGTTAAGACAATAATTGTGAAAACTGAAATATTGGAAATATTATTAATGGGGGGTGTTGAATGTGGGAGACTGAAAATGCCCTTCCAGTAAATGGGAGATTCTAGAGAAAAGCCTACAGAAGAATTAGAGAAATGATGATAGGATTTGTCATGATTAAATAAAAAAATTTCTAAATGTTCTTCTAGTGGGTTTGGCCCAGCTTACCTGAAGTCAGTTTTTTAATAAACTAATTCTGGAGCTTTCTTAGGGACAGGATATATGTTTTAATATGAACACACAGACTTACATAAAATAAGCTTTCAAATAGAAGAAAATTAATAGATATTGATAATTTATTTGTTAAAAATTGTCCCACATCGGGGTGCCTGGGTGGCTCAGTGGGTTAAAGCCTCTGCCTTTGGCTCAGGTCATGATCCCAGGGTCCTGAAATCGAGCCCCACATTGGGCTCTCTGCTCAGCAGGGAGCCTGCTTCCTCCTCTCTCTCTCTGCCTGCCTCTCTGCCTACTTGTGATCTCTGTCTGTCAAATAAATAAATAAAATCTGTAAAAAAATTTTTTTTCCCACATCATGACTCTCAGGGACCTGAACATGTGAAAGGATATAACGTAGGGTGGATACCCCAAAGTCTCCTCGTGAAATTTGTCTGAAAAACAGAGAGTAAATGAATACCTGTAGAAAGTTCGGAATTTTAAATTATGTCCCCATTTCCTGAAAATTTCTGGTTTGGGGGCACCTGGGTGGCTCAGTCAGTTAAGCTTTAAGCATCTGACTTTTGGTTTTGGCTCAGGTCATGATATTAGGGTCCTGGCATTGAAACCTGCTCAGGCTCCGTGCTTTGCAGTGTTTGCTTGTCCCTCTTCCTCTCTCCCCGCTTCTCCCCTCTTTCTTTCTCTCTAAAATAAATAAGTAAAATCTTTAAAAATAAAAGCATAAAAAATGAAATCTCTGGTTTTATTCTAAGAGACTTTGCTTTCTAATCAGTATATTCTATTAGTATATAAAAAGTAATATTTTTACTTTATTTACTAATTAAATAAAGATCTCACCAGATCTTTAAGTAAAGTGCAATTTCAGGATGCTGTCCCATTTTCATCTGATGACATACCTGGACAGCTGTGACTCTCCCACATGCTTCTAGGAGTGTTTATTCATTGTGTAAGAAACACCTGAAACAATGCCCAGATATTTCAGAAAAGCAGAATAAAGGGAGGACATTATAAATTAGGGCTATGCAGTGCTTTAATGAGCTGCACTGACTGAAGACCATTTGTTCTATTACTTTTTTCATCCTCAGTGTTAGACAGACATGAGTTCTCAATATGCACATTGAACAGTTTTTCTACAAACTCTTGTCCCTGTAGCTCATTGACATGTTGTGTCAAGTGCATTTTAAGGTTAAACTTTACCTTCAACCCAAGCTTTTAATTCAGTGAGTCTAGAAAACATCCAGCAGGTACATATTTGGAAATGGAGCCTCTATTTACATCATGTACATATGACAAGCAATATATCTACCCTTAAGGACGAGAACACTGAAGCGATGTTTTACTATACTTTTTATTTTGTATTACAGTGAAATGTATCGTTCTTAGAGTAAATTATTGTGAAAATACAGATATTTCCATAACTCCACTGTAGTTTATTCATATTTACAATTATAATAAATCTTTCCAAACCCAGCCATAATAACCTGATTGAGGCAAAAAAGAATTGCAGAAGAATGGCATCAGCAGAGTTGCCACAATTTTATTGCAACATGTATAAGCAAAGTATAATTATGCAGTAAAAATAAACTTAAAGAATTATGAGCCAGGTTTACAGATTAAGACATTAATGCCTTCGATATATGAGCAGTCTGGGGTAGTTTTAGTTATGTAAGGCAGTTCCTCAGTTCCACAATAAGAATTGTAAGTCATTGGTTATAAGGAATTCACTAAATAAAGCCCAAACATTTTGCTTTCATTACAGTCTATCCAGTTGAAAGGAATGCTGTACTAATTAGTTAAGACCCAATGACAAGGGTCTTTTTACTTTTGTTGATGGGCTATTTTTGCAATGCCCAGATGCCTTGGGGGGGGGGGGTCATCCCTCCAGAATTGCTGTGTCAACCTCCTGACTTCAGTTCGTTTTCCTCTTTGGCCTCACCAGAGCCAAGTGATTACCTTTATCACAGAGTTTATCCCACTTAGTTGTAATTTTCTTACCAGAAGCCTGGCTCTTCCACCAGCCAGAGTACAAATCTGCAGTGTTCTTTTCTGTGTCACTACCACGGTGCCAGCAAATTAGGAAATGTGTGCAAAAAGGTTGGAACAAGCATTATGTCTATGTAGGAAATATATAGTTGTTATAGATGCATCACCAAGGAGATTTTGGCATTTGTGGTGTTTTTAGACAACTTAGGTCAGTTTACTTAGCCAGGAACTTGCATTTCCTTCTCCCCCAGACCCTATTCCCTGCTCCATCCCCAGTTGAGAAGGCAAGCCCCTGGCAGCCATAACAAGGAGCCCCACAGTTGCACCAGCCCTGGCTGATTAAATGCCTACACCCTGATGGGTGCCTCAGAAGGATCCGGTCATTCTCTTCTGGGAATTTGAAATTGAGATTTAGCACTAACTAAAAAGTATCCGTGTGTAACTGGAGTTTTAACGTAGAGAGTTGAAACTGCAGACCAGTAATATGCTGGAAAATACTGAGAATATGGAGAACAAGATAAGCCAGAGCCCAGAGTGAGGGAAGTGGCCAGAATGAAGCGGAGAGAAAGGCAGGGATTATTTGCTCAGATCTTTAAAAATTTATTTTAGCCCTTATATTAGTCAGGTTTCTCCAGAGAAATATGTATATTTCTACATTACGTAATATATATCATACATATAAATATTGTATATATAGGTTATTTCTCATAATAGAGATTTGTTATGAGAAATTGGCTGCCTTGATTGTGGAGGCTGAAAAGTCCTATGATCTGCCATCAGCTAGAGACCCAGGAAAGCCGGTGTTAATAGTTCCAGTCTACATCTGGAGAGCTGATAGTGTAAATTCAAGTCCAAAGGAAAGAGAAGATAAGATGAGATGTCCCAGTTGAAGCAGGCAGGCAGAAGGATGACAGATCCTTTCTTTTTCCACTTTTTGTTCTATTCAGTCCCTCTATTAGATGTTGCCCATCCACACTGGGGAGGATTGTCTAATCCACTGTATCTACCAACTGCTGATCGCTGATCTCATCCAGAAATGGCTCAAAGATATACCTTCAATAATGGGCACTCTGTGACTCAATATATTGATATATAAAACAAACCAGTATACTCCTATCTTGAGATCACGTGTGTTTCTTCTCTTGGGTTCAGTGAAACATTCTGTCTTATGATGATTGGCTGTCTGGCTTCATCAAAAAGGGTTCTGTTACCAGTAATGAAATGTTTTAACTAACATACCATCACTTATTACTTTTAGTTCACTGTATCAACAATTGAGGAGCTATAATTCTCAACTAAATGATTTTTCCTCATTATGTTGTGCTGCTACCAGGTCCTAATAGGTGGTTTTAACACAGGCACAATGATGGCACAGTTTAAATCCTCGTCATGCAAAGGAAGAGGGAGTGGGGTTGTTTGCTTAGCATATTTTTAATCATTGTGTTATTTCAATGAAGATCAAATTATTTGTTTAAAGAACCGAACTTCATTTCAATGGGTAAAACGCACTTTTCTGAGAAGGAGCTTTAAAAAATTATCTGCCTTTAGAGGCAAGTCAGTATGTTAACCACTGAGCATGTTTCAACATTTATGGGACTCTCCCAAACCACATATTAAGTTTTCACTTTTCACTGCTGACATCTGTGAAAGGGGGAGTATCCAGAAGCAAGTGGCAATATCAAGATTTTTGAAATGAACTGAGGCTTTCACACATAAATCCTAACCCTTACCAACTCCTACTCTTGCTGGGATAACCTTGCTTGGCGTGTTTCTTTATAATTCCTATGCCGCTGTGATCACTTTGCTTATAAAGAGCCTGTCTTAATCAAAAACTTAATGAATTAACAGAATTGACGGTAGGGAGAAGGAATATGGGATCTGTATTTTTTCATGATTTCAAAATTTATGCAGGATTCTTAATGTTTTAGGGAACTTAGATATCATGGAACACAATCAACTCATATCACAGATGAAGAGGCCCAGAGATCAACCCAAGATTAAAAGTTAATCAAAATCTGCCATTGAGGTCCTGATTTAATGTCTGATATGCCACTGTGGTTATTTTAGGTATATCAATTTGGCAAAAACTCTATTAATAGGGAAAACATATTTGTGGTAAACGGAAAGTATTCTTCCTAAATCAACCTTGAAATGTCCCAAGGCATTTAATTTTTTTTTTTTTTTGAAGATTTTATTTATTTGAGAGAGAGAAACAGCATGAGCAGTAGGGTGAGGGAGAAGTAGGTTCCCTGCTAAACAGGGGGCCCAGTGTGGGGGTCCATGCAGGGCTCAACCTGAGCCAAAGGCAGACACTTAACTGACTGAGCCATCCATGTGTCCCAATGACCTGAAGCATTTAAAAGAGCATGTGAGGGGCACTTGGGTGGCTCAGTGGGTTAAGCTGCTGCCTTCGGCTCAGGTCATGATCTCAGGGTCCTGGGATCAAGCCCCGCATCGGGCTTTCTGCTCAGTGGGGAGCCTGCTTCCTCCTCTCTCTCTGCCTGCCTCTCTGCCTACTTGTGATCTTGGTCTGTCAAATAAATAAATAAAATCTATTAAAAAATATTAAAAAAAAAAGTTTTAAAAGAGCATGTGAGGGATGCCTGGTTGGCTCAATCATTAAGTTTCTGCCTTTGGCTCAGGTCATGATCCTGGGGTCCTGGAATCGAGCCCCACATCGGGCTCCCTGCTCCACGGGAAGCCTGCTTCTCACTCTCCCACTCCCCCTGCTTGTGTTCCCTCTCTTGCTGTCTCTCTCTGTGTCAAATAAATAAATAAACTCTTCAAAAAAAAAAAAAAAAAAGCATGTGAAACTTAATCCCTGACTCAAGGCATCCAATTGTAAGCAGCAACTTCCCTCTCTTTGGTATTACCTGACCTGACTCCATTGGGTGTATTTAACCACCCACTTAAAATAACAATAATAACAAAATTTAAATCCAGTTACCAGTGCAAATAACCTGTGCTCAAGTGACATAAGATTCTTTCCTTTTTTACCAATTTCTCTTCAAATTGATACCTATAAATAAATAAGTCAAAGCAGTTGTCTTAAAGTATGAGAATATTCCAAGGTATTTACAAGTTGAAACTGCTTACAACATTTATTGAGCATCTTGTTTGGGATTATTTTTGCCTGGAGTGTTAAGTAAAGAGACTTCTCTTTGCACATACAAGACAGGAAGAAAATGTTAATTGTCCATATGACAGGATGTTGTTACTGGGAGTGGCTCTGTGATGTGAACTAAAAGAATTTGAGTATGGGTATGGCCAAATCTCCCTAGACTTCCCCTTGTGACCACTACTTTACCACTCCTTTACATCCATATCTATTCAGATATGGAATATCTTTTATAATACATACACATAGGCATCTTCTTGTGGAGTTAAACCCACTTGGGAGTACGATGGGTATGTGAGGATGGTCCAAGATCTGAAAGATAGATGATCCAGATCAAGTTCTAGTTCTACTACCTTACTGAAGAGATAATCTTGGGCAATAGGACTTTATAGCATGACTAAGCTCCATATAAAATTCACACAGTTGTGAAAATCAAATGTAGTTGTCATGGAAGCCCTTTATAAAAAGTAAAAATCACTCAATAAATACAAGTTACAGACCCCACAAACTTAACCGAGATCAGAATGAGTAATGTTTACTTATTCTCACAATAAAAAGAGATCATCTAAGATACTTCTTTTAAATTTTATTTACTAAGAAAGAAATGTCCAGGTTGTGGGAGATGCATTTGGTGAGTTTGCCTAATAAGAAACCGTGATTAATCACTTTAACAAATTAGTTGGTGTTGGCTATGGTGCTGATCATCAAACCCATTTCAGTAATTCCATCAATAAAATAAAGATATGTATTTCATCTAAATTTTCTGAGCCAGTGGTTGGCTTAGATTCAAATATGGAAATTTCTGGTTGTGTTTTTTTCAGTAAATTGTGTCTTATGACAGAGAAAGAAAAGATATTCTCAGTTTAATTATTATAGGGGTTTTCTGGTGGTTCTTAGGTACAGAATTTTGTTCAAATGAAATTTGACTAGAAGGTCCTGTATGTAAAAGTACACTTGCTTCAGCTGATATTGGAGGGCTCCCCATGAACACCCACCCAACGTTCCATTTGCTCCCTTTGCTCTAGAAACACTGGAGGAAGAGACACATGTGGCTCTTAGGAGCACAGTTTATAAGCTATTAATTTATTGAAAACAAAGAACTTTGAAGTAATTTGAAATGAAGTTTAATCATATTACAATTTCACAACATTGCCAAATTTGTTGATTGATTAAGTTCAACAGGTCCACATAAATAACCAATACAAATCACATTTTCTTTTCTCAAAGTTCACATTGATTTAACATTATCTTCTAAAAATTCTGACCTCAGCGATAGCAGATACTCCCTTAGTGGTACTGACTACTTCTCACAATATACTTAGAAATTGATGAGGCATTACACTTATTATTTTGTTTAGTAACAACCTGTTTGTAATCTACTTTCATTCACTTTGATAAGTTAGCTAATGAAAATGCTGCACATTTTATAAAGATACATTCTCCCTATTTTATAGATGAGTGCACAAAAATTGTTGGTTCAACATATACTCCAACTGGTATTTAGAACCAAAATTTATATTCGAGCATATGTTTCAGAAATATGTTGACATTATAGCTATGTAAAATTGGGAAACACTAGAAGGACTCTGATTTGATCCAACAAAACTAAAGTCAGGAGACTAAGGGATAAACTCCTACTTCCGCAGACTTTCATATTCAAAGGGTGGGGGGAGTGAGAATGTTACGTGAATTAAAACCAGTTCACTTGAGAATTATGAAGGTTCTCATAAAATTTTTCCTTGCCAACCGATTCCAAATAGATCCTGACCTAGGTGCAATAAAAAGGAACACTCTTTCCTCAGATGATAGGACTTCTTTCTAATCCTGGTTTTTCAGTAAGCCTTTGTGATCCCTATTCCCAGGTATTCAGCAGACCAAGAAAGAGGAGAGAAAATCAGCAAGTGTTATCATGCAAGTTCCCTTATTTTTCCGTATCCATCTTAGCTTATTGGAACCTCTTAATTGATGAATGAGGACTTTATCAAGCCTGGCAGGAGTCGTTATGTCTCTGATTTTCCTTGAAATGTATCTGTCATGCAGCTCAAAATTGAATAGCCAGTTTGGGGCTTAACCAGAGACATGGCACTGACTTAAGACGCTCTGAAGGGAATGAATGATTAATGCAGTTTATAGACAGGATAGCGCTTCTTCTGTCTCATGTGCTTTTTGTATGTAATCTCCAGTGGTTCAAGTTCAGATGGATCTAATGAAAAAGGACTAGATGTTTTCCACCTTCCCTTCAGAGCATGCTGTACGATTTATCCACTGACAAAATGTGCTAATGAAATGTCACCTTGGACAGCTTGCTAAAGGATTGATGGGCTGAAAGTTTTGCACTTTATTTAACTTTTGCAGGAAAAATGAATAAGTCCTCCAAACTCTGTATGATATAGAGATCCATTATGGTTTTCTAACTTAGGAAGTAGCTATGCCACTGATGGAATAGAGGATAGAGAAAGATGCTGATGGGGCAAAGTTTATAAATAAACAAATTGAGGATGTGTGGCTTTATTATGCCTCCATTCTAAATTATTGTCAAGTTACATGATTTTATGAAGGCATTTCCTTCTATATACTTTATGCAATTGTTTTCAATCCATTAGTCTATCAATGAGAAATAAAACCATCAGGCTTTGTAGACAATTACCCTATTTCTTTATTTGTTCTTTGTCCCTTCATTACCAGAATCCCAACTATAAAACCCATCCTGAGAATGGTTTTAAGCCTTTTAATTCTTTCCACTCGTAAAAACTTCATAATCTGTGAGCAATGGCCACTGGAGATCATTAAAGAGAATTGAAAATGGTAGACAAAGAATCAGGATGTGGAAGGAAATAAAACTGTACATAATCAGAGAGTCTGATGATAAGAGGTGAAGGGGAAAAACACACAGGACTAAGGGAAATCAAAGAAGCAAGTAAGAAACATATAAGAATATTTGGAGGCAGGTAATAGCTATCTATGTTATGATTTGTGTACATCTATACTGACCAAAATAAATAAAAATAACCATGTAATGTAAGCATGTACACACACACAAACACACATACAGAAGCATAAAGTGATAGGCATATAGAGAGTGTCTGTTAAGCTAATGCTTCATTTTATCCAGAATGGCAAATGGAAGAGAAAAAAGAAGGGTATTTTCTTACTTTATAGTCCAAGGAGAAAATCTGGTAGAATCTACCAGGACAAGAAAATTATCTATGATCTAGTTTTCAATTTCCATAGCTGTTAAAATGAGAATGATTATATTGTTAGTAACCCTAGCTGCTTTGGCAATTAAGTACCACAACTTCAGAGGCTCATTAGAATAGAAATTGATTGCTCACACAATAGCAAGTTCAAGATGGTAGGGTGCTATCCTCTGCTAAGATTGAGGGATCTTGATTCTTCCCATCTTGGGGCTTAGCTATCTTTGATATGTAGCTTCCAGGACAATTATATCAAGTAGCCCTAAGGAAAAGGAACATGAAGGACAGCATAAGAGGTTCTTACCAGCCAGACCTAATACAGATCCACATTCTTTTTGCCTATCAGTGGGATACATGACTAATCCTTACAACAAGAGTCTCAAAATGTGGATTGGGTGAATGTCTAATAATAAGAAGAAATAAGATAGAAAATCTGAGAGTAGTTCCTTTCATTTTTGTTGGAAAAATCAAATAATATAATGCATATAGTAAGGCCAGTGTCTCATAAGCATTTCTTCCTTCATCCATCTCTCAAATATGAATGCTTCATAACTATGAAACTTTGTTGTCATTATTATTTGGTTCTAATTAAGATAGCTATCTTGTAACCATTGGGAAGAAAAAGGTACACCAAAAGAACACTTTACTGAGTAAGTTAGAAAACAATTGATTATGATCTTTAGATTGTAAAATCACTGAAAAGAGAGGAGCTTCCATTCCAAAATCCCTGAACTTCACAGTCATTTTGGAACTGAAAATATGTTTTCTTTGACTTATTAATATTCTGCCATATTTCATTCTCTTTTAACACATATTCTGTGTTTTGCATCTCAGCGTGATTTCTTAATTTTTTATTATGTACATACTTGGATAGAAACCATGACATAAAAGCCGCTCAAAGGTATATTAAATATTTACACTTGTTTCATTTTTAAATTCAAAAAGATAATCTGTCTTAAATGCATTTATGTCACATTGTGGTTGCCAAGAATTTTGAAGCATATGAATCGAAAAATCTGAAAGTTACCGAATTGGTGATTAGAAATTCACAGACCAGGGTAATTTTTGTCTAATGTATTTTGTTTATGAGTTAGATATTTTCAACTTTTGAAACCCATATGTCTTGTGATATAAAAATAAGGCTGTACCTGTGGCCTATACACCATTACCACCTATCACCTTTCCCTGTGGGGGAAATGTACTTGAGTATAGATACTAGTCCACTTACTGGTGTTCATGTAAGTTTTTAATTTTTAATTTTTAAAAATTATGATTGATGTTACCCTTTATTAAATGTGGGTGTAAGTGAAGATGATGGAAAAGAAAGCAAGGTTTGGAGTTAGCAGAACTTAAGCTTGACTCTTGTACCACCACTTGCAACTTTGTACATTTGAGTATTTTTAAACTCTGAGTCTTAACTGACTCATCTGAAAACTGGGAACAATAATGCAATGTCTAAATTATACATTTTATAGGACATAAATTTTAATGGGCTTAGAATGTTTCCTGGTACATAATTGATTCTCAATGAATATTTTTGAGATATATTGAAGTTAAATTTTATAATATCAGTAATCTGTTAGTATAGTTTGTATAATGATTCTGATACGTTATACTAATTTATATAATACTATTGAGTAGTTGAATACTGTAGGATATCACTTATACATGGAATCTGAAAAAGCCATTCTCATAGAAACAGAGTAGAATGGTGGTTACCAGCGTTGGTGGTTGGGGAACTGGGGAGATGTTCATCAAAAGGTAAAAACTTGCAGTTAGAAGATGAATAAATTCTGGAGATCTAATGCACAGAATTGTAATTACAGTTCACAATACTGTATTACATTTTTCAAAGTTGCTAAGAGGGTAGATCTTAAATGTTCTCACCAGAAAAAGAAATGAAAGGACACATTCTTTATGACTCCTTCTTGTACACTTTATATCTGCTTGTGTTGTTGTTTTTTTAATTAAAAATGACATTCCTCCCCACTAAAATAAATAAATAAACCTACTTTTAAAAATGGGTTGCAGATACAACATTCTGAGCCTGAGTATTTCTTTACTGTTTTCCCAGAATTATTGCTTTAAGACCTGGGTTGTTAAATTATTATGAAATTACATGACCAACGTGCAGTTCCTACTACTAATAAAATATCCCATACTTTTCAGAACTGTGCCTGGTTCTTTACCTAATTATCAAATTGAAATTTATAATTATCTTACAAAGAAGGTTTTGTCCACTTAAGATAAATAGTTCATATATAATAGAAAATTCTAAAAAATAGGAGGTCCAGAGTGGGACATATTCCAATCTAGAGTTTTCATTCACACTACGTAGTTAGGAAAAGAAGCAGAAATGCTGGAAAGATGTTAAGTGTAGAATAAAAACAGGGTCTGCTGTGAACCTTCCTGGACCACAACCATGGAAACCACATCCTGTGAGATCTTTTACACTTAGTAGAGATGAACCACAGATTTTGCACTGAGCTTTCAAATGACAAACATAAAAAAGAAGCACAACACAAACTCTAATAAGATTTATGAGGTTTATAAGACCATGGAGTAAACCATTCATAAAATTTTTTTAAAAAATTAATTAATTATCAGAGACAGAAGTATAAGTTAAAAAATAATGCATTTGAAACATTGTTGTAGTAAATATCAAAATAAACTCCAAGGGTTGCTTCTAAAGTAATTTAAAGTCTATACATGGAAAGCACTAAGATGTTTTCATAATTATTTAAAGAAAGATTTGAGTATCAAGTGTTCAGAACTCCAGATTTTATGAAATGTTTCTGACAAAAGAAGATCAGCCTTCTTTTAACCAGACTGAGCCTGATTTTGTGTATTTTAGTGCAAATATTTAAAAAATACTTTTAGAGTTTGGAGACAACAAAAACATTCTGTATAATTGGTTCAATTCCTTCAGCTCTTCTCTATCCTTACTCTACCTCCAGCTTATAGACTCTATCAAAACATTTTTCATGGGGCGCCTGGGTGGCTCAGTGGGTTAAGCCTCTGCCTTTGGCTCAGATTGTGATTGGGTCCGGGGATCGAGGCCCACATCGGGCTTTCTGCTCAGCAGGGAGCCTGCTTCCCCACCCCCCCACCCCTGCCTTTCTGCCTACTTGTGATCTCTCTCTCTATCTGTCAAATAAACAAATAAAATCTTTTAAAAAAAATTTTAAAAATAAGCATTTTTCATTATATTTGTGCTTTATTTACCTGGGTTATAGAAGAGTGTGCAGCAATGAGATGATTGCACGGAGAATCCAATTCAGTCTTTAAAATATTTGAAACAATTTAAAGAGTAAACAGGAAGAGTCTAAGTCAGTAACATCCCAGCACAGCATTGTTCAGAATGAAGGAAAAACTGGGAGTTCTGCCGAGTCACCAGTTACAGCAGAGAATGAAGCACTGAGTGTAAGAGTTAGTACTAGCTTTAGGATTCTATTTAATATTCACTAGAGTATTCCAAAAATGTCAGGTCCTGCCCTTTAAACTTTTATTGTGCATCTGTGCATTTTCTGCCCTTTAAAAGCCCCGATTCACTAACTTTTTAAGCCAATGGTGAAAATATTTCTAGTTTCCACTGAGACATGCTGAGGAGAAAAGGTATTTAATTTAATAGTAATTAACTGAACAATATTTCACAGAGTGAAAAGGAAATTCAGGAAACTTCTGAAGGGGCAGTCACACAATGCACCGTAAGAGCTAACAACCTGCATATAATAAACCATATGGGAAAAATACTCTAAATGTTGTAAACTTATCATTCACAATCTCTTGGTGGGTAAAGCTTGCTACCTGACTCTTAAATACATTCAAAAATACTTGATGTGTTGATTAAACAGCAACTAAAAAACATTGTGATATTTTTCTCTTTTATGTTAGTTTGTGTGAAACTTAAGTTTTCAGTTGTCTTATGAAAGTAGATTCCTTCACTCAGTAGTCATTTATCAAGCCTAACAATACAGTTAGATACAAAGATTAGAAGGCATGTTGCTTGACTCACAGAAATGGTGCTTTTGTGAAGAAATCAGACACATATATAAGTAATCACAACTGATGGTCTGAAGGAAGCATAGAGAGTGCCTGGTGAGAACTGACAAAAACCCAATCCGGTAATTTAACAAAAAATGTAACTCGACTCTCCTATTAAATGCCTAACTAAAAGAAATATTGGCAAAGATTATAAAGATGTTCAAGATGATAAACACTTGTGCTCGCTTCGGCAGCACATATACTAAGATGATAAACACTTTATCTTGGTATCAACTTGACCTTTTACCTTTTATCCTTGAATAAAATTTGAGCACAATGAGGCCACCTCCTTGAACCTTAAAACTTGTCTTGATTAAATTGTAATTTAATATTTCCTTTTTTAAATAGGAGGTATTTGTTTCATTTTTGGAGGACATAATTTCAAAAAAATGCCACCTATATCTTCCCTGTCATTGGTTCACAACTATTGAAGAAAAGTAGTCAGATTTTCCTGCATAATTCTTTTTTCAAACTATATTCATAGTCTTTCTGATACTCAGATATTGCACCTTGACCTTTTGCACAAGAGCCAGGAATCTCTGCCCTGGTATCAACAGCTACAGTAATAATATTGTCATAGCTTTCCGGTATATTGAGTATACAGATATTGGTTTTGGGGGGTTTTTTCGTTTGTTTTGTTTTATTTTGTTTTACAACTTAATACCTGGGATTTTGAAAGAACTAAATGAAAATGGCTGGATATTTTTTTCTTTGTAATAAAAAAATCTATTTAAATAATTTTCATTTTTCCTTGCCTACCAGGAAGATTTATGTTATGTTAACCCTCATAGTTAACATATTTGCTGCTTCTTTTTCTATTTTTATTTGTCCTGGTATATTGTAGATATCATTAGAGTCATTGTATGGTGTATTTAGTTCTTATTCCTACTGAAACAAATTACCACAAACTTAGTAGTTTAAAATACCACAAATTTATTATTTTCCAATTTTGGAGTTCTGCAGGCGAAAGTCAGTCTCATTGAATTTAAAGCAAGGTTTGGCAGGACTGTGTTCCTTTGGAAAATCCATTTTCTTGCCTTTTTGAGGTTCTAGATGTTGTTCAAATTCCTCAGCTCCTAACCCTCTCCCATCTTCAAAGTCAGTAATAGCCAATAGCCTTTCTCACAATTCCATCTCTCTGGTTATGACTCATTTACCATTCTGCCCCCATTTAGCAATGCTTGCAATTACATTAGGCCCACCAAAAAATTCAGAATAATCTTTTTTTTTAATTAAATTTAATTTTTTTCAGTGTTCCAAAATTAATTGTTTATGTACCACACCCAGTGCTCCATGCAATATGTGCCATCCTTAATACTCACCACCAGGCTCACCCAACCCCTCATTTCCCTCCACTCCAAAACCCTCCATTTGTTTCTTAGAGTCCACAGTCTCTCATGGTTTGTCTCCCCCTCCAATTTTCCCCAACTCCTTTCTCCTCTCCATCTTTCAATGTCCTCCATGTTATTCCTTATGCTCCACAAGTAAGTGAAACCATATGATAATTGACTGTCTCTGCTTGACTTATCTCACTCAGCATAATCTCTTCCAGTCCTGTCCATGTTGATACAAAAGTTGGGTATTCATCCTTTCTGATGAAGGCATAATACATAATAGATAGACCATATCTTCTTTAACCATTCTTCTGTTGAAGGACATCTTGGCTCTTTCCACAGTTTGGCGATTGTGGCCATTGCTGCTATGAACATTGAGGTACAGATGGCCCTTCTTTTCACTACATCTGTATCTTTGTGGTAAATACTCAGTAGTGCAATTGCAGGGTCATAGATTAGCTCTATTTTAAATATCTTAAGGAACCTACACACTGTTTTCCAAAGTGGCTGCACCAACTTGCATTGCAGTGTAAGAGGGTTCCCCTTTCTCCACATCCTCTCCAATATTTGTTGTTTACTGTCATGTTTTTGTTTTTTGTTTTGTTTTCATTTACTGTCTTGTTAATTTTGGCCATTCTAACTGGTAGAAGGCGACATCTCAATGTGGTTTTGATTTGAATCTCCCTGAGGACTAATGATGAACATTTTTTCATCTGTCTGTTAGCCATTTGTATGTCTTCTTTGAAGAAGTGTCTGTTCATGTCTTCTGCCCATTTTTTGATGTGATTATCTGTTTAGTGTGTGTTATAGGTCTTGGATATCAGCCCTTCATCTGTAGTATCTTTTACGAATATCTTCTCCCATTCCGTTGGTTGTCTCCTTGTTTTGTTGACCGTTCCCTTTGGTGTGCAGAAACTTTTGATCTTGATGAAGTCCCAAAAGTTCATTTTTGCTTTTGTTTCCCTTGCTTTTGGGGACATGTCTTGAAAGAAGTTGCTGTGGCCAGTCTTGAAGAGTTTACTACCTGTGTTCTCCTCTAGGATTTTGATAGATTCTTGCCTCACATTGAGGTCTTTTATCCATTTTGAGTTTATTTTTTTACCTTTGATCAATTGATTAGCAACTTTAATTTCATTTGCCACATAGTTCCCCCATGCTATGTAATATAATACTCACAGAATCTGAGAATTAAGATACAGGCATCTCTGAAGGGGCAGACAATATTCTGCCTACCATATATAGCTTTTAAAAGTAAACCATGACAAGAGGTACATGCATCTAGATCTTCAGAGAGCTCATGATGACATGTGAGCTATGCTAACACTTTCAGCATAAATTTATTCATTAAACATATATCTGCTAAACATTTGCTCAATGACTGGCACTGTTTTGACCATTTTAGATATGAATTTCCTTGGAGAAATACATGGGAAGAAGGAAGATTCCTTGGGAAAAAGGAGGAACTAGACATTCCTAGAAACCTTGTTACCCAGCCACCGAATAAATATTTATTGAACTTCTAGTTTGTACTAGATACAATGCTTGATATTGGATGCAAATGGATAAAAACAACAGTCTGACCCCTATTCTTATTAAGATTACAATCTAGTCCAGCAGATATCAGATAAACAAGTGACTCAGTAAATGTAAAATTACAAATGAATAAGACTAAGGTTTTAAAAATAGCAAAGGATCCTACATAAACAAGGTCAGAAAAGTCAGTCAGAAAAGATTTCTGAAGAATATAGCATCTAAGTCAAGTTACATAGAATGCCAATGTAATGCCACCTAAAACATCTGTCCATATCCTCCAGGAATACTTGTAGAAATACTATGTGTTCTTGCTGAAAATTAAGATACTTTTGCCTCTTTGTAAACTTTTAAAAATCAGATTCTCTAGAATGAGGTTCAGGAAATCTATATTCATAAGACTATGAAAAAATGATTCAGTCTTTAACACTATCAAATAGTGTTTAACAACACTATCAAGTGATCCTTTTGAACATTAAATCCATAAATTAATACTTAATGTTAGAAAGATCAACCTGTTTTTGTTTTGACTGCAATGCAAACAATGGTATTTTTGTGTTGTAGAACAGTCATATTTTAGAATCATTATTTTTCACACAGCTAGAACCTATTGTCTCCGAGATGATGGCTCTTAGCGAATAGGAAGAAACGCCTCTGAAGAAAAAGGAAATGTATTAGTCAGGGGTCTCCAAAGAAAGTGAACGAATAGGATATATATAAATATATATTAAGAGGATATTTAGCATAGAGGTTTGCTCAAGTACTTACACAGGCTAAGTCCCAGGATCTGCCATCTACAAGCAAGGAAATCCAGAATGCCAGTGATATATTTCAGTCCAAGTCCAAAGACCTGAGAACCAGGAGTTCTGATGTCCAGGACCCAGGAGAGGATAGAAGGACATTTCAGTTCAAGAAGAGAGAAAGGAAGTTCACCCTGCCGCTTCTCTTTCTTTCTTTCTTTCTTTCTTTCTTTCTTTCTTTCTTTCTTTCTTTCTTTCTTTCTTTCTTTCTTGTTTTTCTTTTTCTTTTTCTTTTGCCTTCCTGCCTGCCTGCCTTCCTTCCTTCTTTCCTTCCTTTTCTCTTGAGGCCTTCAGTAGATTAGATGATGCCCATTCATTGGTGAGGGCAAATCTTCCTTTCTCAGTCCACTGAATCAAATGCCACTTTCTTCTGGAAACACACTCAGACACAACCCAAAATAAGTTCTATCAGCTAGCTGAGCATTGTTTAGCCCAGTTTAGCTGACATATAAAATTAGTCATCAAAGGCTGTATGTGAAGATAATTAATTGGTGTCTTCATTTTTCTGTGATCCATGGTAAAACTTGTGAGTTGTACAGTTTAGGTCAAGTTCTAGGTTGTTTTTCAGATTAACATCTCTTTTCGACTAATATAAAAATCACTACTGAGTTTTACAGACCCAAGTAAACCTCTTCAACAATGGTTATGCCATAGCAAGATGAGAAGTAATACAATTAAACATTTTAAAGCAGTTTTCACAGTGATTTCTTTGGACTCCGAGGCCTTTTGATCTATGCTCCACTTATTTCTACTTCTTTGAATGCCTCCTTTCACTGATAATATAGTTACACTTATTCACTTAAAAAAAAAAAAAAGCCATGGAAGTTTATAAAGTATAAGCATGAGTATATATGTAATTATTAAAGAACTATTTTTTTAATCCAACTATTAATTGCTGTTTGTATCAAATGGATATTTAAGAGAATAATTTTCAGGAAAAGATCACATATAGATAACATCCATTTAGTAAATAGAATCAATGTATTCTTCCTGTAAGAAATCCTCTAATAATATGATTTAAAACAAAACTAAACTAAACATAAAACAAACCCCAAATTTAATAAGATGAAAAGTATAAGCAGAAGAAGAGGAGTGTCAAAACTGACAGAATGTTTTAATTTGGGAGTAGGTAAAACTAGAACCCACAGGTCAAATCTGGCCCACTACTTATTTTTTGTATAACTATTGACTAAGAATGTTTTTTACATTTTTAAATACTTGAAAAACTATTCAGAACATAAATATTGACTGATATGAATATTAGATGAAATTTTAAATTTCTGTGTCCATAAATAGTTTAATCGGAATATAGCCTCAACTCATTCCTATACAAACGGCCTGTGGTTTCTTGGCTCGCACAACAACAGAGTTGAGAAGCTGTGACAGAGATTTTATGTCCCACAAAGAACATTTAGTATCTGGACTTTTACAGAGTGGGTTTGTCTACCCCTGTTTTAATCCATAAATAAACATAGATAATCCATAGATTAAAAATAGATTTGCTAATTACTACTTGTTTGAAGAGTAACAATGGAGGGTACATGGGTGGTTCAGTCGGTCAAGCATCTGCCTTCGCCTCAGGTCATGATCCCAGGGTCCTGGGATCCAGCCCTGCAGGGGGCTCCCTGCTCAGTGGGAGTCTGCTTCTCCCTCACCCTCTGCTCCTCCCCCCTCCCTCTCTCTCTTTCTCTAATAAATAAATAAAATATTTTTTAAAGAGAAGAATAGTAACAGGTATGTGTTTATGTCACATTAGTAAAGTCATGTCATAGTATATAATACCTATCACATACTGTATATGTGATATATAAGTATGAACATGGGTGCATATTGAGTCCTCATTAATTGTCATGTCCTATGCCTGTGTTACATTCATCATCTTGTTTAGTTCTTCTGTGCCATTTTTGCAATGTCAGAGTTATTCCACCAAACCCTGGATATAATCATGAAAGCAATGCTAGAATTAAGCTTTTTAACGTGCAAATACTGAACTTTACATAGAATGTCTGATTTCCAGAGTCATACATCTGGAACTCCAGTCCAGTTTAGTCCAACTCCAAAGCTCATACTCTTGCCCATTTTTACTGCTTTGTACGTTTAGTTACATACTTAGATAAATAGAAAATTTTACACCCTCAAACACTGCCTAAGGTATCAAAGTCTAAAGCAATTAGGCAGGGCGCCTGGGGGGCTCAGTGGGTTAAGCCTCTGCCTTCAGCTCAGGTCATGGTCTCAGGGTCCTGGAATCAAGCTCTACATCAGGCTCTATGCTCAGCACGGGCCTGCCTTCCCCTTCCCTCTCTGCCTGACTCTCTGCCTACTTATGATCTCTTTCTCTCCATCAAATAAATAAATAAAATCTTTAAAGCAATTAGGCAGTACATTTATTTTAACTTTCTAAAAAATATATTCTTTGCTGTTTCAAGGAAATTTATTCTTAAATGACAAGCAAGGCACTTAATGTTGCCAGATAAAACCTGTGTATGCAGGCAAAGGGCAAATATAGTTTGCTATTTTTCTCCTCACATATTTTCTATATAAACAGAGTGAGTAGCCACACTGAATAGCACAGGTTCTAAAAACCTCCAAGGAATATTCCTAAAAACACCATAATATAGTGGATGTAAATTGAATAAGGAAGGGAACTGAGGGACATTAAGTAGAGGAAAACTGGCTGTCTACTTACTAGTCTGAAATTCAGTTTCCTTCTCTAAATTTATACAGATTAATTTGCAATGATTAAATTGTGTCATACCTTCCTAAATCTTTGAATCAAGAATTCATTATCGGTAGGAACAGTCATCAAGATTGTCCTGACACTTAGACCCACAAAACGCTCTTCTCCAAGCCACTCTTTTAAATACGTTCTTGTGAAAAAAAATACCCTATTCTGGTTCTTAAGTAGTAACTGACTCAGAATAGAATTAGAATATCTAAGGATATTCTAGTGAAATTTTTAACCTATGGGAACTATACACTGATACTCAAAAACAATTGCAATGAATTTCTACTGCACATTATGGAAGAGAAAATGAAGACACAAGTTAAAGAAAAAAATGAAGTTATATGTATACATTTAAGATGTAAAGTCTGTTTTGTCCTTGATGAATGACATTTAATTCAGTAAAAAAAAAAAAAAAAAAAGTAACATTTAAGGAATTTCTCCAGATGCCAATGTCTGTATTTGATGTTTTACATAAACTATGTTATATAATTTCCACGGTAGCCCTATGAAGCATACATTTTTCTTCCATTTAAAAACTGAATTTTAAAAGACAAAACATAAGTAGCTGTTGCAGTTTAAGTCATTCTCATGTTCACTATTGATTTTTTTTTCCTTTATCCATAGTGGATAGAGTGCACTGCCTTTGTCCTTGACTTTAAGCTTGGCCATGGGACTTGCTTTAGAAAATGGACTATCATAGATTGACATAATGTGGACTGAGGACAGCAGAAGCTTAAAATATTCTTCCATTTTGGCTTTCTCTTTGTGCTTCTACCATTGCTGTGAGAAAGGTTTCTATGGCATCTTGATACCCTTTAACTGAACCCACAGCTGATCTAAGCTTATTTAAGGAACATGGACAAGAGAAATGTTTAATGTTATATGCCACTAAGAATTATGCTGCATTATTTCATAGCATAATCTAATGAAAAATTGCTGATGGGGTGATACTATAAAACAAAATAAAACAAGCAAGTGGAAAAGCTAAAATATACGCTATTTTATTGGGGATTAGTTGGTGGGCAGCCAAGATACTCATGAGATGCTGAAAGAAGGATCCATGTTATACCATGGTGAAGCATTCAATAAATTTTTAGTTATAGTTAAAAGAGAGAAAAAAATTTGAGGCAGGATATTGACTGTAGGAGTTGACTTCTTATTAAGGTGCTACAAGAAAGTGATGAGTTCATTAAAGAACACAACAAAACAAGTTGGCCAGTTTGCAAGGAAACTTTAGAGACAATACAGAAAGCTTAGAGATTGCATGGATGGAAAAAGCATATGTTTATTTTCAAATCAATGATGTATCTTAACCAAGATGACTTTAATATTAATATTCCCCTCTGTTTGACTAAACTATAGACAGGGTTTTGGGGGTTTTTTGTTTGTTTGTTTGTTTCCTGATTGTAGGTCCCTGGTCTCATATTTCTTAGGATATTTACTTTTGTAAGCTTTCTATTGTAAATTCTTTCTCTGACCCTTTGAAATGTAAGTGTTTTCCCAGCTTCCCAACCCGGAAATGTCTTTCTAAGACCAGGAGCCATCCGTTTAAAATATAATTATCATGGAAGATAGTATTCTGTCTTTCAGTCTCCATGGAAAGGGAGGAACTTAACTTCTTCAGTGGACATCAGTTAATAGACACAGGAGGCCTAATCACAGAGAAAAACATTTGCAAACTCAGGAACAATTCAATATAATGACGCTTCCCTTTGACCAATCTCCTTCCCTAATGCCCTCCAGTACTTTTCCACTGGTTTACATACCCCAACACTTAAAAATATTCCCACCTTTAAAAAATGTCCCCCCCCCTTTTTTTTTCTTTTTCAACAGAGTTGCGTTCAATCTCTTCTCTTGAAACAATCCTAAATAAGGCTTTCCTGGTCTGTTTAACTTCATCCAGTGCAATTTTTCTCTGATAGTCCATTGAAAAACTACCTCAGATAAAGGACAATTACTCTGAATATTAGAGTAAGTCATGACTTCAGAGTGAAGACCAAATCAAGCCTGTGGCTGTGACATTCTTTGCCAAAACTTCTGAAAGGTTTAAGATGCATCCAGAAGATCTTTTAAGCCAAACATAGATCCTAGGAAACGTAGGGGTGTAAACGCATAGCACTCTGATATGCCCAAACTACTAGTAATTAAAAAGAGAGAGATACTTTTTGAAAGAATTTGAGGGGTGACTTTTGGCACATGGGATTGACTGGAGTCAAATATATGGAAACTTACAATGTTTCAAGGGAATTTCCTGGCAAAGGTGCCACCTGCCTACACTAAAAGAATATGAGAGTTTTGAGAATAAAAAACATTCAGCAGGAAGCCAACCAAGAAATCTGCTCAATGTTCTTTTAAAAAATGGCCAAGGAGAGTGATGTAAAGGAGAAATTTCCGGAGACTGGAGTCCAGATCTATAAAGGACAGTGCCTAGTCAAGGATATTTCCTATCTCTTGTATATAGGACTCTGGCAATACTTGCTCAGGAGGATCTTAGAATTGCTATAGACTAGAAACCACTCTTTGCCTCCTCCTTTTTCCATTTTGAGTAGAAGTGTTTATTATGGTTATCCTGTCCCTGTTCTACTATTGCACTTTGGATGCATGGGAACTGTGAGGTATAGACAACTTATCCAGCTCTCTAGATCCATAGGCAAAATATCTGGACCTGATCAAGCCTGATGCCATGAAAACATGGGACCTTGGTTATGTTTTGGAAAGGAATTGAGTATTTTTCACATGGGAAAATACAGTGAATATTTGTGAGGAAAGGAAGCCTGAATGTGGCAGCTATCAAGAAATCCCACTTCAGTCTCCTGCTTGTGAGGAGGGTGAATAGGATGCTGGCCCTATACAGAGGCCTGTGAAATACTGAGTGGTCTGTATGAAGGGCTAGCACCCTGGGGTGACAACTGTCCCTATTAAAGTGACTCAAGGATATGCTGGTAGTTCCAGTTTTACATCTGTATCTCTTAAAAGCTTCTAAACTTTAAAAATTTTAACTTTTACCCACTAAGTAACAGCATCCCCAAGAGAGAGAAAGTAAATATTTAAATATTAATTATTAATAAATAATTAAAATGTTATTCTACTTGTATGACAACACATTTTAATTAGGTCAAGATTGCATACTTATTTGTAGATCTAAATCAAATAGAGTCTCCTTGGAAACATACATTTAATTTTACAGAGTGTTTTAGGTAGATTTATCTATCATGTTTGCATGTTTGAAGAAACTTGTGCTTGTGCTAAAATATTTTAGTATTATGGATATGATAACCACAACTGATTAATACCTGTAAAGAAAAAGAGCACAGAATTCAGAATGAGATGTTCTACTTAACATTTCTTTGGCCTGTAACATGCATTTAACTTCCCTGAATATCAGTATCATTTTCTATAAAATGGGGCTGATATTAAGTGTCTTGCAGAGTTAGTGTGAAATTAATTGCTATAGTATATGTAAAGCTTCTATTGAACAGTAAGCTCTCCGAAATTTAATTTCACACCTGTCCCCCTATGAACACCCACACACAATTTTTCTTCAATGCATAATGAATTGTTTATCTGACATAAAATGTAAAGTTGGAATTTTTTAAGTGAATCTGTGTGGTTAGGACATAAAATATTCAACTCCATTCAGTATTAATTTCCAGCCTGTCTGTCACATAGTGCTGATCAGTTATACCAGAGCTAGTTGTTCTATTTTATGGCTGCTTCTCTTGTTCACCGTAGTAGCTTGGCAGATCAAAGTATTAGAAATTATATTGGGTTAAATCAACAAGTTATTTTAAAATAAATAGACTTTAAATTCAGGGGAATTTAAGTCATAGTGGATAGAAGTAGGAGTTAATATGCACTTATTAAAACCTAACCTAATCTACTGGGGGGCACTTGGATGACATGGTGCATTAAGGGACTGACCTTTGGTTTCAGCTCACATTGTGATCTCAGAGTCATGGGATCAAGCCCCACTTTGGGCTCCACAACTAAGTATGGAGTCTGCTTGTTTCTCTCTCCTCCCTCTGCCTACCCTACCCCCACTACAGTATAGCTCTCTCTCAAATAAATAAATAAGTCTTAAAAAAAACCCAAAAAATCTTATCTACTGGATAGGTCTTTAGATATCCTTCCTTAAATTTTGTATGGTCTGTTACCACATAGTTGGAGATGAGGCAAAGAGGACAGATGTGACGCTGAGCTCACACAGTGACACCTGTGACAGTGGTGTGTCTGAAATAGGTTGATAATCTGGAGACAACATCTCTCTTGTTGGAAGGGCTCCAAGAATGTTACTAGTTCTGCTTTTACTTTTACATACCCTTTCTTGCACAAGGCCCTTTATGGTGATCTGTCCTCTCCATCTGTTGCTCACCAAACCTTACCTATCTCTCTGGGTTGGGGAGTGTTAAATAGATTTGGATTCAAATCCCAGGTCTACTATCTCAATAGTCATAGAATCTTGTGTAAATTTTTTAAAATCCTAGAACTTAATTTCCTTACCTATTAAAGAAATAAAAGTATCCAGCTCTTGAAATCCATACCCCTTCCCAGATGAAATGAAACAACCTATGTTTGTGATGTAGCATGACTAACCTTTAGTAGTCACTCAAGAGAAAATAGCTAATATTAGCTTTGATAGTCTTACCTATTTTATTTTATTTATTTATTTTTTAAGATTTTATTTATTTATTTGACAGAGAGAGATCACAAGTAGGCAG